>NC_000071.6:142338172-142538172 GCF_000001635.26 Mus musculus | reverse complement strand
GAGGGTGACCCTGAACTCCTGGTCCTCTTGCCCCTCCTTCCTAGCGCTCAGACAGGTGAGCACACCCACAATGTGACTCCGATTTCTGAATAATTCCTGTCTTTGGGTGAAGGTGGGAGGGAGCTCCGCTGCTGTTGCCCTTTTCTTCAGGGAGTTGCTGCCTCTCCACCAGCCTCCTTTTAGTGGGTGCTTGGTGGTAGGTTCATTTCGGGATGAAAACCAAAACAACCTGAGCTTTTCTTCAGCAGTCTGAAACTATATCAATTTACAAAGATACAGGAGGCAGGGGAGGTACATCCATCCCAACACACTGTCACGAGCCACTGCTGGACAGACAGATGGACAATTTTGTTTTTAAATTTGTTAAAATTACATTTATCATTTGGGGGGTGCATTGTGACAAAAATGTGGAGGTCAGAGGATACCTTGTAAGAGTTGGTCCTCCCTCCACTGTGTGGCTCTGGGGATCAAACTCAGGTGGCCAGCAAGAGCCTTAATTTACCTCCTGAGCCCTTTTCAAAGACAGATTTATTGGGAATGAACATTTCAGTGGGACTAAAAGTGCCATAGTAAGTCCCGTGTGCATTCAAGGTGGCAAAGAAAAGAGCTTTTAATGAGAAAACTTTAAAAGTTGCATGAGGTGATTTGTAATGGTCACTCTTGGCTGCAACAGGCTGGTGGCAGTCCAAGGTAACAAGGGTTGCTGACCAGATGTCCTTCAGAAGTTTTTCTCTGGGTGAAGTGGGAACAGCCTGTGGAGAAGGCTGCCATTCTAGTGGAGTCTCCTGGGATGGTCTCGTTATCACGTGTGTGTGTGTGTGTGTGTGTGTGTGTGCACACATGTAAAGAATACTGAACAGTTCTCATCCCCAGTTTCCTCATCAAGTTCAAAGCTCTCCATTTTCCTTAGCACTTGGCACACATTGCGTTTCTCAGATGGGAACGCGTGTTTACAACTCCGTGGGTCACTTGTCGCTTATGAAGTAAGCAACTCATAACTTCCATTTTCCAGAACCTCTCGACTGCTTTAGAGACACCAAGTTAATTTTCTTCAGTTCATTAGTCAGCAGTTGTATAGCTAGTCTACTAACAAAGCAACATACTCATGGGCCTGGTGGCCAAACCCACAGCCTGATGCGGGCTGGATGAGAGCTCTACCGCTTCATTGCAGCCCCAACTAGGAATGAACTGCTTTAAAATTTTCTTTCCTTTTTTAAAATTTATGTGTCTGGGTGTTTTGCCTATGTGTATATCTGTATATCATATGCATGCTTGGCACCTTCAGAGGCCAGGTGAGGGCATCAGATGCTCTGGAGTTACATACCCTTGTTAGCTGCTGTATGGCTGCTGGAAATTGAACCTGGCTCCTCTGGAAGAGCAGCTAGTGCTCTTAACCATGGAGCCATCTCCATGGCCCCAGTGACCTGGTGCTTTAATACTTTTTCCTACTGCACAACACCGTAGCCTTTTAGTGTTTATTTACTTTTTGTGTGTAGGTGTGGCGTGTATATGTATATTCATATGCATGTGTGGGTGCATCCATGCATATGTGTGTACATTTGTGTGGATGCCTGAATCTGACCCTGGGTCGCAATCACTCTCTTTAGTAAGCAAGGCCTCTCATGCATCCAGTGCTCACCAGTTCCAGCTAGTCTTGCTAGTGGGCCTGCTTCTGGCATCCCGAGTGCTGGATCACAGGAGGTTGCCGTGTTTATCTGGCTTCTGTGCATAGGTTCTGGGGTCCGAATTCCCTCTATCTACTGAGCCATTCCCCAGCTGAAGGGGCCTTTTCCAGAACTGGCTTGAAGCAGGTACCGTAAGAACAATGCTGTGAATTCGAAATTAGTAGTAGAGATCCCACATTGCCCATTAGCCATTTGAAGTATTTCTAATAATAATAACCTCTTAGTTATTTACTTACTCCATCAGAACCATGTTAGCATCCAGTAGTTCCCATGGTGCTATTGGGTCAAAGATTGTTTTCCTTAATGTGTGCTCAAATGCTATTAGGTATGCATGTTGTGGTAACAGCTAGTCGTGCCCCAGGTCGGCCTCTAGCTGCAGAAGAAATGGGACCATCAAATACGTTGGCTTCCCAGCCTCTGGAGTAGAACACAAAGGGGTTGTGAGGCTGGGGACATATGCAGCTCACAGGCTGCCACAAATACAGAATGTAAAAAGGAACCATTCATTTTCCTAAAGCAATGTGGTCGGGGCCTGGGCTCTCTCAGCACTGACAGGTGGTTGCTCTGCATAGTGGTGTGAGGGTGGCTGGGTGAGAAGGCTGCTTCTCTTTTGCTCAGTTGCTAGCTACCACTGAGTAACTCCTGTGTCAGGCACTCGGTGTGCTGCTGCACACAGTGCAGCTGACAAGCAAACACATCTGGTTCCTAGGTAGCTGAGAAGCTATCGGCAATAACAGTGAAAATAAAAGCTCTCAAGCTGCCAGGCAGAGGGGCGCACGCCCTTAATCCCAGCAGAAACAGACAGAAAGAGGCAGATCTTTGAGTTTGAGGCCAGCCTGGTCTAAGGGGGATTTCCAGGACAGCCAGGAGAGAACACTTTTTTTTTTTTTTTTTTGGTTTTTTTGAGACAGGGTTTTTCTGAGAGAATACTTTCTTGAACCTAACCCCCACCCAAAAAAAATCTCTCAAGGAACTGAAAGAAGACTCAGGAGTTAAAAACCTTGCTACATGACTGTGTAGCATGCTCATGACTGTGAGGATGCGGGTTTGGATCCCAGAGCTCACATAACAAGCCAGGCCTGGTCTTGTGCATATGCCTGTGACCCAAGTGCTGTTGCCTAGCTGAAAATTGTGAGTTTGGAGGAAGACTATGAATCAAAAGAATAAGGCAGAATGCCTCCATTCCTACACAGGCACACCACTCATGTAACACATGTGTGTTCCCACCACATGCACGTGCACACACATACACACACACACAAAAGAATCTATCAGGAAACATAACTACACATATTTTGGGGGCTAGGGGTGCAGCTCAGTGGCAACACATTTGCCTAGAATGGACTCAGGCTCAATCCCCCTTACCAAAACATAAAAATGAAACAAAAACCAAGAAAAAAAAAAGACTTAGAAAACACTAAGAAAAATGATTTAGTGATAGGTTTAGGAAGTTCTCTCTAAGAAGATGAACTTTAAGCTCGCCTTTGTGAAAGATGATAACGCACATACCAGGTAGAGGAAGAGCAGTGGGCAGTTGGTGGGGCAGGAAAAACATTCTGGACAAAGGAACAGTATTATTCAAAGAGCCAGGGAGAAGAAGAAACAAACGGCTGGGCGGTGGTGGCACACGCCTTTAATCCCAGCACTTGGGAGGCAGAGGCAGGCGAATTTCTAAGTTTGAGGCCAGCCTGGTCTACAGAGTAAGTTCCAGGACAGCCAGGGCTACACAGAGAAACCCTGTCTTGAAAAACCCAATCAATCAATCAATCAGTCAGTCAATCAATCAATAAAAGGAAGAAACAAAAGGCAAGACCAGGCAGTCAGTGTTTGGCAGTGGCAGTGCCAGGGGTTACTTTGGACTTAGACAGAGTACAGGAGGCCACTAAAGCCCACACAAGCCCATTTGGATCCTGAGGCCAGAATACTTGTAGAAGGTCAGTAATGAGTTGATGAGAGAAATTTCACCAGAGCAGTGCCATGTGGTTTAGAGTTCAGTTAAAGGTAGAGAGAAGTGGATGAGGAGAACCAACAGTGTTGGCAAAGTAATTGGATATTGAAAAAGAGAAAGGAGGAGGTGCCAAAAGTGAAGCCCAGGATTAAGTGTCCATGGCTCTTCGATTTTCTAAATGGAGACTACAGAAAGAAACAGCTTATGGGAGAGTGGGAGGAACCATTCTTTCTCATTCATCCATCCATCCATCATTACATATGATGTGCATGCCATGGCATGCATGTGGAGGTCAGAGGACAACTTTCAGGAATCACTTTTCAATCCCCTGGGTTTGAAGATCTCACTTAGGTCCTGAGGTTTATGCAGCAAGTGCTTTTACAAACCCTTGAGCCATTTTTCTGACCCAAGTGTTCTCTTAAATGGCAAAAGTTTGAGACACCCAAGGTGACAACGTTGTAGTCGTATGGTAGGGACCCACTGCTTAGGAGAGAGGGTCTGATTATAAAATGTTAATTGTAAGTACATTTGTTTATAGATAGAGTCTCATAGCCCAGGCTGGCCTAGAACTCACTATGTAGTCCAGGCTGGTTTCAATCCCATGGTTCTCCTGCTCCAGCCTCTCTAATGCTGAATTACATGCATAAGCCACCAAGACTGGTTGGTGTTATTAAAACTGTGGAAATTGACAGAGTGCGCAGGTAGTGAGTGTACAATGAGGAGGGATGAGGGCTTATGCAGATACTGGAGGACCTCCAACATCCTGAGGCTAAATAATGGAGGAGAAGCCAGAACGGCAAACCGAGAAAGGTAGAGAGAGTCCAGAGATATGCAGGTCATAGGAACAAAGTATAGTGTTGTTCTGGCCTTGTTGGCCAAACATGAAGATTCTGTGGGTCAGAAACAATGAAGATCATTGGGTTCATTGGATTGGGCAGCATAGAAGTAACCAAAAATTAGATTATTTCTGGAAAATACATTACACTATAAATTATCTTTCAAATGTATAGGTTATTACCCCACCCCAAATTCAGAACATTTCTGTGAGAAAAAAGATCAACCATAGGACTTTTGGGTTTTTTGTTTGTTTGTTTTGTATTTTTTTTTTGAAAAATTTTAAAAGATTTATTTATTTATTATATGTAAGTACACTGTAGCTGTCTTCAGACACTCCAGAAGAGGGAGTCAGATCTCGTTAGGGATGGTTGTGAGCCACCATGTGGTTGCTGGGATTTGAACTCTGGACCTTCGGAAGAGCAGTTGGGTGTTCTTACCCACTGAGCCATCTCACCAGCCCCTGTTTTGTATTTTGAGACAGGGTTTCTCTGTGTAGCCCTGGCTGTCCTGGAATTCACTCTGTAGACCAGGCTGGCCTCGAACTCAGAGATCCACCTACCTCTGCCTCCCAAGTGCTGGGATTAAAGGCGTGTGCCACCATGCCTGGCACACGCCTTTTTTTTTTTTTTTTTTATGGTCACAGGACCTTTTGTATGCTCATCCATGTGTATTGGTGAATATACATGTGTTCATGAGTGCATAAGTGTGGGAGCTAGGGCATGACCTCAGGTGTTATCCTCAGGAGCTGTCCACCTCATTGGTCAGCATCCCATCAGGCAGGCTCTCTAGCCTTCCAGTACAGGAATCTGTCTGTATCCCTTCTCTAATCCCGTCTGCAAGTGTGCCCCCACTGGGCCCAGTTTTTATATGGGTTCCAGGGATTGAGCGCATGTAGCATCCTGGAGATGCCTACATAGCCACACTTCTCTGACTGACCCTTTCCCCGGAAGAAGCACAGGATCTCAACTAGTTATGAAAGTGTAATTTCTCTGGGAGGCATTTGTCAGTTTGGATGACTAAGAAGCTTAAACGTGGAGCTGGAGCACTGGCTCAGTGGTTGAAAGCACATGGCAATCTTCCAGAGGATCAGAGTCTGAGTCTCAGCACCTCTGTCGGAGCAACAGCTGCTGGGGTGAGTGTATACGCACTGACAAATACACAGACACATGCAAATAAAAATAAAACCATAAGAAAGGAATTTGAGCTTGACAGTGGACAAGAGAGACAGAGCCCATTGAAACCTTAGAAAGGCAAGAAGGTAGCACTGAGACCTGCCCTCCTTTCGGAGGAAGCTGGGCTCTCCAGAGGCTAGCATGTTGAGTACCTATCTGGCACATAGATAACAAGGAAAGTTATCTTTCTCCACCTGGGTTCTGGATGGTGAAAAATTTAAAAACTTTCTTGATAATTAAAAAGCACATTTTGTCCCACATGTATTTGGGTCTGGATTATAGTGGATAAAACATTAAAAGTCATACCAGGTGTGGCACACCTTTAATCCCAGGACTCAGGAGATAGAGGCAGGAGGATCTCTGTGAATTTGAGGCCAGCCTTGTCCACATATTGTGCTCTAGGACAACCAGAACTATACAGAGAGACCCTCTCTCAAAGAAGAAAAAGAAAAGCAAAAAGAAAAGAAAGAAGCCGGGCGTGGTGGTGCACGCCTTTAATCCCAGCACTCGGGAGGCAGGGGCAGTCGGATTTCTGAGTTCAAGGCCAGCCTAGTTTACAAAGTGAGTTCCAGGACAGCCAGGGCTATACAGAGAAACCCTGACTCAAAAAAAAAAAAAAAAAAAAAAAAGAAAAAAGAAAAGAAAGAAAAGAAATCACATACACAGCTTAGTACAAGAGCATCTAGCAAAACCAAAGGAAATCCTACCTGGATTTCCATATTCACCAGGCATGGGCATCCCAGTCCTCTCCACAAATGAGCTCATAACAAAAATCAGAGAACACAAAAGGGAAAAATGCCCAGAAATTCATGAAAGACAGCACACTACAGAATTAGACTCTCGGAGACATTACTGGCTACTGAATACTAATGAATGCTCACCATATTTGAAGAGATGGTAGGATGAAAACAGTGTATCACCTCCAAAATAGAGACAGATGTTTAAAAGAACAAGAGAATTATGCTGGTTAACTTTAACTGTCAACTTGTCACAATCTAGAATCAACTAGAAAGTTCTTTTTTTAAAAAAATGTTTTCGCCTTTAATCCCAGCACTCGGGAGGCAGAGGCAGGTGGATTTCTGAGTTCGAGCCCAGCCTGGTCTACAAAGTGAGTTCCAGGACAGCCAGGGCTATACAGAGAAACCCTGTCTTGAAAAAAAAAGGTTTTCCAAGTTTCCAAGTTTTAATTATGTGTAAGCATGTGCCATCAGAGGCCAGAGGTATCATAGGGAACCAATCTCCTATCCTGGAAAAGCAACAGTGGTGCCTTCTCCTCCTCCCATCCTTCTTCTGAGCCACCTTTCCAGCCCTGGGAAGAGATTCTTAATGAGGAATTACCTAGATCCAGTAGACTTGTGGGTGTGTCTGTAGGGGACTGTCCTGAGTGTTCATTTACACAGGAGATCCAGCCCATTGTGGGCATTCCCGTCCTTAGGCAAGGGACCCTGGACTGTATAAACAGGAGAAATAGATAGATGGATGACAGGAAGCAGGCATGGGTACATTTGTTCTCACTGCTCTTGACTGAGTGTGATGTGGCTAGATATCTTAAGTTCTTCTCACCTTCCCTGTAACTGACGGTAACCTGGAATTGTAAGCCAAATAAACCCTTTACCCCTAAGTTGTGTTTTCGTTTGTTTTTTTTTTTGTCAGCAACAGGAGTGAAACTGGAACAATTATGCTACCAGTAACACAAAGGTAAGTATTTAAAAGAATATGTAAGTTGGTTCTCTCAGTGGTAGTGTGTGAGGCGCTTGGATCCCAATACCACAAAAGCAAAGAGTGCACTTCAGTGGTGCTTCAACTGCACACTATATATAACTTAAGTGAGAATGGAGAAGTGGGAGATCTGGCGTCACCCAGGAACAAGCACAGATCTGGAGCACGGGAAGAATGGGAAGGTTTATCCTGTATCCAAACGAAGAGAACAAAGAGAATGTCGGGAAGAGCATATTCCAAGCATAGGCGTGGGAATCTTCTAGAGGCCACAAAATAAAAAGGACTTCTTGCTCTGATGCAGGAAATCCAGCGCGCCCTTGTAAATTGAGTATATTCACCTTGCACGCACGCACACAGCAGTGGAACTGTGGGATACTGAGAACAGAAATCTGAGTATGGGCTGGCAGAAGACGACGAAAGGGCCATAGTTTTGGCTTGATGGTAACTTCTCAGCAGGAGCCAGGGAAAGTAGAAGCCACCCCAAGAAGTGACACCAGGCCTGATGAGAGCACCACTGTCGCCCTGGGCCTAGCTGGAGCATCCTCTGGAACCTGCTTGGGGATAGAGGACAGTGCATTGTCCCTCAAGAGAGACTTCTCAGAACCGGGCAGGCCGGGCCGGGATGGAGCTCTTCCGGAAGCCTTCTAGCGCGAGAATTTCCTCCAATCTCGTGAGAGCGGCAGCGGCATCGGCCGGTGCGTGCGTGTGCCGTCGGTTCTGGAACGCGACCGCTGAGGAGCCCGGCGCCATGTTGGCCCGGAGGGATACCAGGGGAAGCGCTTGAGGCGGCGGGCTCGGAGCGGAGCGGGGGCCGACAGGGCCGGCCGGCAGGAGCCCGCCCCTCGCGCCTTCGGATCATGAGCCGAGCAGAGGCCGTCGAGGTCGCGGTGGCGGGGCAGGTGCCCTGGCGGCGCGGGAGCTAGAGATGATGCCATTTGCGGTGACCACCCAAGGAGCACAACAACCGGCTCCCGCCCCGAAGCAGTTCGGCATATCGTCCCCCATCAGCCTGGCCGCCCCCAAGGACACAGACCGCGAACTCACCCAGAAGCTGATCGAGACCCTCCAGCCCTTCGGGGTGTTTGAAGAGGAAGAGGAACTGCAGCGCAGGATTTTAATTTTGCAGAAATTAAATAATCTGGTGAAGGAATGGATCCGAGAAATCAGTGAAAGCAGGAATCTTCCACAAGCTGTAATTGAGAATGTTGGGGGGAAAATTTTTACGTTCGGCTCTTACCGATTAGGAGTACACACGAAAGGTGCAGATATCGATGCTTTGTGCGTTGCACCAAGACACGTGGATCGAAATGACTTTTTCACCTCCTTCTATGACAAATTGAAACTACAAGAGGAAGTAAAAGATTTAAGAGCTGTTGAGGAGGCCTTTGTGCCGGTTATCAAACTGTGTTTTGATGGAATAGAGATTGATATTTTGTTTGCAAGATTAGCATTGCAGACTATTCCAGAAGATTTGGACCTACGAGATGATAGTCTGCTTAAAAATTTAGATATTAGGTGCATAAGAAGCCTTAACGGTTGCCGGGTAACTGATGAGATTTTACATCTAGTACCAAACATTGACAGCTTCAGGTTAACACTGAGAGCCATCAAATTATGGGCCAAATGCCACAACATCTATTCCAATATATTGGGTTTCCTTGGAGGTGTTTCCTGGGCTATGCTAGTAGCAAGAACTTGCCAGCTTTACCCAAATGCAATAGCATCCACTCTTGTGCGAAAATTTTTCTTGGTGTTTTCTGAGTGGGAATGGCCAAATCCAGTGTTGTTAAAAGAACCAGAAGAACGAAATCTTAACTTGCCTGTATGGGACCCAAGAGTGAATCCTAGTGACAGGTACCATCTTATGCCTATAATTACACCAGCATACCCACAGCAGAACTCCACGTACAATGTGTCTGTTTCGACCAGGATGGTCATGATTGAGGAGTTTAAACAAGGACTTGCTATCACACATGAAATTCTGCTGAATAAGGCAGAATGGTCCAAACTTTTTGAAGCTCCAAGCTTTTTTCAAAAATACAAGCATTATATTGTACTTCTGGCAAGTGCGCCAACAGAGAAACAACATTTAGAGTGGGTGGGCTTGGTGGAATCAAAGATCCGAATCCTGGTTGGGAGCCTGGAAAAGAATGAGTTCATTACTCTGGCTCATGTGAATCCTCAGTCGTTTCCAGCACCAAAAGAAACTGCTGACAAGGAAGAATTTCGTACTATGTGGGTGATCGGGTTAGTGTTGAAGAAGCCAGAAAACTCTGAAATTCTCAGTATTGATCTCACCTATGATATTCAGTCTTTCACAGATACAGTGTACAGACAAGCAATAAATAGTAAGATGTTTGAGATGGATATGAAGATTGCTGCAATGCATCTAAGAAGGAAGGAACTTCATCAGCTACTTCCAAATCATGTTCTTCAGAAAAAGGAAACCCATTTAACAGAAAGTGTAAGGCTGACAGCTGTGACTGACAGCAGCCTTCTCTTGTCTATAGACAGTGAAAACAGCATGACTGCTCCTTCACCTACTGGCACTATGAAGACAGGTCCACTGACTGGAAACCCTCAGGGCAGAAACAGTCCTGCTCTGGCTGTTATGGCAGCATCTGTGACCAACATACAGTTTCCTGATGTTTCCTTGCAGCATGTGAATCCCATAGAAAGCTCAGGAATTGCACTGAGTGAAAGCATCCCTCAGATTCCCTCACAACCTACCATTTCACCACCACCTAAGCCTACAATGACCAGAGTGGTTTCTTCGACACATCTGGTAAACCATCCATCTAGACCTTCAGGAAATACAGCAACGAACATACCCAATCCTATACTAGGAGTCTAGAAGACAGTCTCAGCTGATAAGAAGAAAGAAACAAGAAACCCAACAGAAGGGAAGAACCAGATAGATGAGTCCCGCTTAGACACCACTCAGACAGCAGCTTCTCTGTTGGCCTCTCAGGAAACACCTGGGAACAGATAAGCCCGGTATCCCTGTTTTTCCTAGAGATCCTATTCCTTTTATTGAGAGTTCAATAAAACAGATTGAATGGATAGAAACTATCTCAAAGGCCCTTACACAAATTCTTGCAAATTGAACTTGTCGCTTTCGGATGTTAAAGGAAAATGAGGGAACCAGGCTAGATTTGACTCAAAATAGATTCATACTCCATTAGTAACTTTTTTTGCTGGCCTAATCTTGAAGTCCAGATTAGCATTCAAAACCAGTACTGTTACTCATGCCTCAGACCATTAGCATGTTGATAGTAGTTACATTATTTCAGAGAGCTCTGATTAGAAAAGAGGAAAATCCCCTCTAGCTGTATTCATTTCTGTCCTTGACTGACATTAGAATTGGATTTATGTTTGATCCATTGTTGGGAAATTTGCAATACAAACTATCAGAACCCTTATTATAGTACTTTATGGGATTTAAAATTTTTCCATTAGGAACTAGAACTAATTTTTGACTTTCCACTTTGGTGAATTTTCACCTTTTTTTCCTCCCCGAAAAGGTTTCTTTACTAATCTTAAAGTCGCATGCTATTTTTGTAGTAATATACTTGAGAAAGTATGAAATATGTATCTCAGTTCCCAGGAGGCGTCTACACCCTCTAAGATGGAATGTAATCTTCGAGGGCATTCATTTGACATCAAAACCATAGTTACTAAGTATTTGGTTTCTGTGGGAGAAGATCAAGAAATGGTATATGGGTTTTATCTGTAGAATTGTTTGGAAGAATGTATAATCAGCTAGGTATTTTCTCAGTTCCACATTCCTTTTTTCTTAATCATTTGTCCTCAAACAAAAACTTCATCCTCTTTGCATTAAGCATGCAAGCATGCATGCTGCTTCTTAAAAGTCCAGAATATTAATATCTAAATTGTAATGCAAATACAAAAGATTTTTGGCCACATGACACAAAACATCAAATTCTGACTTCATGGTTAAAATATCTCAGGAAAACTTGGGTCAGTGTTCTGTTCTTGATCTCCATGGATGTGAGATTTTCTAGATCACAGAGTATCTGCTTTGGAAGAAAACTAGTTTCCAAGTTTAAATATGTAGGCAAAAAGGCATTTTTTACTCTTAAGAAGTTTAAGCCATGTTTTATTTTAATGTAGTACCAAAATTGATCAGATTATATGTGTACAGTCATACAAAAAAATAATTTCCACAAAGCTCTTGACATCTAGTCAGCTTTCTACTCTTTTACCAAGTCTCAGGGATACTATAAATTAGAGCTGTTTCTCAATAAAGGAGCAGAGTCCCCGGATGTAGTAACTATAAAGGCCAAAGGATGTCACTGAATGATAGCTTTAGTCTTCTTAATCCAGATACAGCAAACTTAACAACTCTTCCAAGCATCCAGGTCTGTCTCTCCCTTTCCCTCTAAAACTCCTTTCTGTTCTGCCTGTTTTCTCCCATGTCAAGTCAGAATTGTTTAACCCTTCTTGTCCTTCTAGATTAATTTTTAGTGTTGGACTATAGTCTTTTTCCCTTTTAAACTGAGCAGTAATTGAGACTTTCTGATAACCAGACTGCCGGACCTCTTTCTGTCACACCTCTGCTCTGTGCATGTTCACCCTGCCCTTCCACCAGCATAAGAAAGTGCATGGCTCCTGCATTCCAAACAGCCATGGTGTCTGCTGGAGACAGCCAGGCACAAATTTAGTCTCCTCATTTTGTTTACACACTGGAAAAATGTTTATTAAATGTTTTGTGTAAATATGCCTGTTTTTTTTTTAAACCAAGCTGGAAACTTGGGACTTTTGAAGTCTAGTTTTTATTACGTGAATACCAGACTATTTTTTCATGTGATGTGCATAGCGTCTCCTGACTGGAGTTTTCTGTTACGTGGTATCTGTACTCCTTGTATTTTCGAGCACGATTTTGAAAGCAGATAATGTATTTCTCCATTACAAACACAATAAAAATAAATGCCAAACAACCTGGAACTAAAACACTGGCCAGATGTTTAAGTCTGGTCTAAGAATTCAGATGTCATTTTTCTTTTTTTAGAGTTCTTGAGATGGAACCCAATGCCTTATATGCACGAGGCAAGCGCTCTGCCATAGAGCTGCATCCCTGGACCCAGAACTTCTCCACTGTTCTGAAGGAGGAGGCAGGGCTGGTGGGTGACTGTATGACATGGAAAGCACAGGGTGTAGTGCCTGTGGAGGACACACAGAGGGTTCAAATGTCAAAAGGAAAGACTTTGAAGGGAAGACAGGAAGGGAGTGAGCGTGGTGGGTGCCAGGGCTGTAAGCATAGCCCTTGGGAAGCTGAGGTGGAGGATGACTTGAGTTTGGGAGTTGCTGACCAGGCTGTTTAGTGGGACCTGAAAGGATATGCTGGACTTTGGGAGGGCAGGGGTATACTTCTTAAGTGTCAGTGTGGAGGAGAGAAGGCTCTAGGAGGAGGCAGAGCATCTGGGAAGTGGAGACTGTCCGTACTGAGATATTGACCATACTGAGATTATTGAGCTGCAGGAGGAGCTGCAGGGAGGTGGAGCTTGTCGGCCTGGGGCTGGGGAGCTGCTGCTGAGATTGAAGGAACATACCAAAATGTGAGGACATGGGGTGCAAGTGAGAAAAAGTTTGCATGGGGGTGGGGGTCCCACATTAATGATAGGAGAGACCTTTCTAGGGAAGGAGGTTACGTTATGACAGGCTTGCCCCAGATCGCTTAACTGCAACAGAAAATAGCAAAGCAAATGAACAAACTTCCAAGTATGTCATTAGCACACAACATTAAAATCAGTTCTTTAACACTGAGCCTTTGGGCAGCCTAGCATAATGATTACTGAACTCTTCCTCCGAAGGGCTGGCTAGTGAATAGTTTCAGCTTTGGGAAGCCGTATGGTCTCTGTCACAACCACTTAACTCTGCCCTGTAGAGTGAAGAGATAGATAATACAGCACCAGATGGCTCAGGCTGGATTTGTCACTATCCCCACCCCCAACAAGCATTGGCCACAATAATCGCATGGACATTTATCATGGGCCCCTCTACTCAACAACAAGCAAATTCACCCCATTCTCAGGGAAGTACTGGGCATGTGTAGCCGTCAAGAAAACAAGGGTGGATCTAGTTCTAAGTATTAACATACGACTGTAGTGTTATAAGTTAGAACTCAGTAACAAGCCAGGGCTAACACGATGGCTCAGAAGGTAAAGGTACTTGCTGTAAAAGCCTGGTGATGAGAGTTCAATCCCTGGGACCCACCATGGAATTAGAGAACAGACTCCCGAAACTTGACCTCTAGATCTCTATATTCTAACTGTGGCACGTGTGCCCACATTCACACACTCACCCCCCCCACACACACACACAAAGAAAAAAAGCCAGATACGGTGATGTATGCCTCTGATCCTAGCACTCAAGAAGTAGAGATAGGAGATTCCAGAGTTGGAGGCCAGCCTGGGCTAATTAATGGGACCATCTCAATAAACAACTCTACTAAACAATAGCATGGGCATTCCACCCCAGGCCCCCACACAGGGTGTTACTTTTTCCACTCTTGGATCTTTACAGCACGCTGTGAGTATTGATATGCTTCATCTCGGTGGTTCATCTACTTCATTGAGGACCCTGTCCACCCTCTAGTTACCTGCAGTGTGCCGTGTACAAACAGTACTTTCCTATATGTGTTATATGGTGGCAGAAAAGTCCAGGAGCCTCTTGTCTGATGGTAACCAAGAGACAAGTGCACCCTTGAGAGGTGATAGCCCAAAGTTAGAACAACGCACATAGAAACCTGACCGACCATCAGTCCGGGTCCAAGGGAGTGCCACCTTCTTGCGGTAAGAATCCTAAATCTGTGACGTCAAACAAGTCATGGCTTCATGCAACCATGAAGATGTGGCTGATCATGCCCAGAAAGAAAGTAAATCCTCCCCAAATACGTAAAGTGCCCGGGCGTGGTGGCACACGCCTTTAATCCCAGCACTCGGGAGGCAGAGGCAAGCAGATTTCTCAGTTCGAGGCCAGCCTGGTCTACAAAGTGAGTTCCAGGACAGCCAGGGCTATACAGAGAAACCCTGTCTCGAAACACACACACACAAATACATAAAGTGGGAATGTAATTTATATAAGGCTCATGTACAATTAGAGTGGTATAACTCGGAGTTATAACCGTGTAACAGGACTGGTGCTTTAGTGCTTACCTGGAGTCCTAGCACTCAGGAGGCTGAGGCAGAACATCCCAGGCTCAAAACCAGCTTGGACCACATAGCAAGCTGCAGGCCAGCCTTGACACCTTAGCAAGACCCTGTTTCACAAAACAGGCCAAATATCAAATGGCATTGTCTTCATTTTATTTTCTTCATTTGCTGTGATAAAAGAGTTTACAAAAGCAATCCATGAGAGAAAAGTGTTTACTCTAGCTTCCAGTGCAAAAGGAAGGCACGGAGGCAGGAGCAGGAGGCAGGCCAACACACTTCATTGGCAGGAAGCAGAGTAGTAATGCAAACTGTGCGCAGCCCAAGATCTCAGCAAGGGAATGGTGTCACCCACAGTGGGCAGGTCTTCCCACCTCATAACACAAAATAAGCCCCCATCATGCCCAGAGGGGGATTCTGGACCCTGATTGACAACAGTGACCATCACAGGGTTTAGTGAAATGGCAGTAAGAACTAGCTGCTTGCCTTTTGCAGTAAGGAAGGGGAGAGCAGCAGATTGCAGTGGCCATATTTTTGGGTTGGTGGTAGGTGCAACTGTTCTTTTTCACTCTCTGGAAGTTGGGGACACCACCTTGTGTGTGGAATGGTTTATAATTAGAAATGCAATACTAAATGCCATATTTTATAGACATTTGGAGATCAGCTAGGCGTTGCAGTTGGCCAGGGTATCACTGAAGTTGATACAGATCTGTTTCTTTCCATATACGGGTGCTACATTCAGGACGGGTAGGGTGGACTCCCCTGGTCCCCAGAGCCCTGGGCTGTTTCCACCTTCAGCCTCACTGCACTGCTTCATGCCTCTCCTTTCAGGGTTGTTGAGGGCAGGATGATTTGGGGAGAAGGCCAACCTATGTTTGTGTAGTAGCTACTTTCATGGTGATGTGACCAGATAGGAAGAAGTAATCTAAGGAGCTAGAGAGATGGCTCATGATTAAAAACGCTTCCTGCTCTTCCACAGGACCTAAGTCTATTCTCAGCACACGCATCAGCTGATTCACAACCAGATCCAGCAGATCTAACGCCCTCTTCTGGGGTACCAACACAGGTTTTCATAGATAAACATACATAAATGACAACATAAAATCCTTTAAATATATTTTTATAGACAAATAACTTGAAGGAGGACTTCCTTTTGCTCAGAGTTCAGGGGGCACAATCTGTCATAGCTGGTACTGCATGGTGGCTGAGTGTGGCTCACAGTTTGTGTGCAAGTGCCGTTACCCACTGAGCCATCTTGCTGGCCTACTTTATCCACGTATAGGGTCCAGAACCCCTCAAGTAGGCAAAAGTGGCTCCTATATGGACAGGTTTTCCACCTCAGCTAAGGTAACCAAGAACCAGTCCCTACTACCACCACAGACATGGTCGGAGGGGACTCTGGATTGTGTCAGGTTGACAAAACCAACAGCCACAGCATCTTAAGGAAGAGTTTATTTGAGCTCACTAGTTGCAGGGATGCTGCATCATGGCGTGACAGTGAGAGAAGTCCTAACTGTGGCAGGGAGACATGAATGCTTTCTCCTGTTTTGTTTTGTTTGTTTGTTTTTACTAGCCCTAGAATAATGTTGCTACTAAGACCGTAAGTCCTTAGTTAAACATCCCGGGAATCTCCATCACAGACTCAGAGGTGTATCTCCTAGGTGATTCCAAATCCAGTTGGCGATGAAAGCCTACTTTTAATGACGGTTCTTAAATGCTTTCACTCCCTTCTAGCCCACCACCCACCAGAGGGAGTGGAAAAGAAAGGATATGGGAGAAGTGGATCTGTTTACAAATTGGTTTTTAGAGCAAATCCCATCTGCGTTGTCAGGAAATCAGCAGTTTAGTTCACAGATCAGTAGTGGCAGCTTGATCTGTTTGTAAATACTTTACAAATGTATCAGCAGTCTAGTTGGGTAGAGTCGGGACAACAGCATGAATCAGCAGTTGTGGCATAACCTAGCAGAGTCAGCCAGACCTCAGCTGCATCAGCATGAATCAGCAAGAGGGACCAGGACCAACAGGGACGACAGGAGAAGTTCTTTGCTGTGCCTCTCTCAGCTAAGCAAAAGATCAGCGAAGATGCGAGACCAACAAGGGTTGCAGAGCTCACTCTACCAGTAAGCCCCTCTCACAGTCTGTTGAGCCCTATTTATACTCCTTGCAGTCATTACTTGTCCTCCACGGGTCTTGCCTCACCATGTGTCTTGTCTCAGCAAAACTCCATGTGAGTCTGTCTCAGCTGACATCACTCTGCCAATCAGCCTGAGTCGGCAGAAGTGGCAAAAAGCCACAGCACACCACCAGAAGATTTTTGGTGCATTTCTCTCCATGGAGTCACAACAAATGGAGCTCAACTATGCGTTGTAAGTCGGACCACTACATGCATGTTGTTAGGGAAGAATCCTTTATCACGTGTCCTTTCACGTGCTTGCTTTAGCAAAACATCCTCTCTCCTGTGTCTGCTTCAGGAAAACAGTCCTTCATGAGTCTGCTTTAGCAAAACACCATCCAACACAGCTAAGTTTCCAAAGAACCCTTAAGTTCCCACTCCATGGAGCATGTCCCCCATGGAGCATGTCCCAGCAGGAGCATCCCTCACCCTTCATCAACTGGAACATACATGTGACCAGCCCATCTGCAGTAGACATGGGAGAATGGTGTCGGAAGTTACTGTGCTAGAAGAGGGAAGACTGAGCGCTGAGAGGCCATGCCAGCCTTCTCTGTCACAGCACGCACATGTTGCAGTCCAAGAGCTCTGGGCCCCGGATTCGTTGAGCATTTATTTAGCTTTCTTGTTTTTGAAAGGCTCATGAAACATAGAGTACTTGCTATGCAGGCCCCCAGCACGTGTGTAAACTCTGGCAACACCTGTCTAGAACTCCAGAATTCAGGAGGGTCCTTGAGGCCCGAGGGTTACCTTGCTGAATCAGTGAGAGTGAGCTCCTGGCTAGTGAGAAACTATGTTTCAAGAAATAAAAAGCAACTGACCATGGCATGGATATTGACCTCTGATCTCCACATAGGCATGAGTTTACACACACAGGCTCATGTGTTTGCTTGTGGTTCACTTAGGTAATCTCTCTTTGAGTGAATCTAGTGTGAACTGATCAGTGTTTATTTTCTGTGTGTGATTTGGCACACGTGGAGGTCAGAGGACAACTCTGCACGTTTCTCCTCCCACTGTGTGGCTACAGGGATTTGAATTCAGGTCATCAGGCTTCGGAGCAGATTTCCTTAACCACTGAGCACTCCCATCAGACTATCAACTGTATTTATAACTGAAGAAGTCTTTTTTGCCACTTGGCTGTCCACGATTACGGAATGACATCATCTTCTCAGGCCTCCTTCACATTCAGCTGTGGAGTCTTTGGGAAGGGCCCCAAGGATCCATACCTCTGTGTCACATGCAAGATGCAGCCACCCCTCAAGGTCATCTGGTGTCACCGTTCAAGCCCTAAGTGTAATCATCTCAGTAAGGTAACTGAGCTGTGGCTGAGGACACTGGGTGAAGTCCATGAAGTGCAGTGAGGACACTGGGTGAAGTCCATGAAGTGCAGTGAGGACACTGGGTGAAGTCCATGAAGTGCAGTGAGGACACTGGGTGAAGTCCATGAAGTGCAGTGAGGACACTGGGTGAAGTCCATGAAGTGCAGTGAGGACACTGGGTGAAGTCCATGAAGTGCAGCTCTTTGGTTTTTGTTTTTCCAGACAGGGTCTCTGGAGCTCACTCTGTAGACCAGGCTGGCCTTGAACTCACACAGATCCTCCTGTCTCTGCCTCCTGAGCCACCTTAAAGTGCAATTCTTGGGGAACAATTATTTTAAAGAGTTCTTTTTATTTGTGTGTGTGTGTGTGTGTGTGTGTGTGTGTGTGTGTGTGTGTGTGTACACGAGTACAGTTGCCTGAGGGGCTAGGAGAGGGCATGAGATCCCCTGGAGCTGGAGTTCCTCGTGTTTATGAGCTGCCTGGGTGCTGACTGCGGACCCTGGGTCCTTTGGAAGAGCAGTAAATGTTCCTAACCACTGAGCCATCGCTCCAGCCCCTTTGGAATAATGTTTGCTCCTCTTTGAAACCAAAACTGCCTGCTCAACGCCTACAGCCTGCAGTGGCAAGGCAGGCACAAGTGACAGTGTCAGCAAGGAGCAGGTGGGAGGCAGAACAGCACCACTAAACCCAAGTGACTTTCAAGTCCAGCCATAGTTCTTGGGTGAAGTTTCCCGACCCACGGATAGTCCCTTGGCTCTACCCCCTGTGCTCGGTGCCACTGCTGGGTCCTCCCTTCTATTCTGGGGCACCCATCCGTTTTGGTGACAGCATGCTTGTCAAGCGTGTCCTGTTGGTGATCTGTTCAACTGCATGGCCTCTGTCATGTTCAGTCCTGGCCATCTGCACTGACAGAATTTTCTCAGGAGCCTGTGGGCTGCATGGGATTTCCTGGGAATTCATTGCACTGCAGTGAAGCCACGCCCACAGACAGTTTTGAGCTCAGGCGTTCTGTTTTTAGCCTCCATAGTCAAACAGTATGCTAGAGTTTCCTTGAGGTCCTCTGGCCTGAGAAAAACCCACACAACCCCCTCATCCCTTGAAAGAGGCTCTTGTAAAGTCGAGCACGCTGAAGTGTGAGGGGTCTGGTTTTGGTTTTTTAGGATTTATGTATTCATATTTTACATGTATAGATGTTTTGTCTGCATATATGTGTACCACCACAAGAGTGCCTGGTACCCACTGAGGCCAGTAGACGGTGTCAGGATTCTCAGGGCCGGAGTTACAGGCATTTGGGAGCCACCTGAGGTGGGTGGGTGCTGGAAACTGAACTCAGGTCCTTTGCAAGAGCTCTTAACTAAGTGCTGAGCCCTCTCTGCAGCCCCTGTGAGATTCATTTGCTTGCTCCCTTTGCTTTGTTGGATAGAACCTGGACCTTGTGTGCTCTAGCACTGAACTGTACCCCCAGGAACACATTTTCCCCCTTAAATCTATCTTTGGTTTCATTAGAGGCTTGTCCACATCTCACTGGGCTTTTCCTTTGTGACACACTCAGGCAGTCATTTTCTGACTTTGTCTTCTGGGTGAGATGTCCTGGCACTTTCCAAGTCACCCTGTCCTGGCTGTTCTCTTGTTTTCTAGAATGGTCAATTTCCTCTTTTTCCTTCCTTCACAGTAAGCAGCAGGCAGGCCTTCCCTTCCCCCTCCTTAAGCCCCCGCCTGACTTTCAGCACCCTCCTGTGTGTTGGGATACTTGTTAGAGCCACACATGGTTTCTGGGCACTAACCAGCAGGTCTGTAACTGTTCTTGATGGCAAGAAAGCAACTTGAGACTCCATGCTCTGGGTATGGTCTGGCCACAGGGTCAGCCTCGCCACCCAGGTTGCACAGGGCAAGCTGCAATGCCGGTATTGATACAGTACACCTTTCTGGTCTTTGGAGGCCTCTGTCTAGCTCTGGTCATGGACTGCAAACTGTCTTTCTGCATTTTCTCTCTCTTTCCATCCTTCCCTCCTCCTTCCCTGTGGAGTGAGTGCCCTGACTTCTCTTCTGCGGCCAGCTGAGCAGGTCTCAGAAGGAACATATGTGACAGGGACTAGACCCCTGGTCTACATTTTAAGATCAGCAGATAAGGGCTTTGATTTATTAGAAAAGTTTCCTCTCCTGTGCACTCTGACCCTGGCAGTGACCTCAGCAGAGATGTGGACCTCTGAGGATGCTGCCTAGCACTTGCCCTCCCCCTCATACACACATACTCCATACAAACCACAGAGCCAACTGGGCAGCCTAGTGACTTCTAAACCAGTTTGGGTTACATAGGGAGTGAGAATAGAAAGAAGTCTACTAAATCTAAGCATGGTTTTATACATGGACTCTCCTCTGTATAGTTAGTTCTGAGCTTGCACAAACTGGTGTATAATAGTCAAATAGATTTGGGGTGTGTTACTTGGAATGAATCTCTCAAGGCTTGCAGTTGCTCTACCACTGAGCCACGCCCCAGCCCCTCACTGGGGGATTCTAG
Organism: Mus musculus; assembly: GCF_000001635.26. NCBI lineage: Eukaryota > Metazoa > Chordata > Mammalia > Rodentia > Muridae > Mus > Mus musculus. The sequence continues at coordinate 142,517,632 of NC_000071.6, read as the reverse complement.
GCAGGGGCTCTACCACTGAGTCACATCCCCAGCCCCTCACTGGGGGATTCTAGGCAGGGGCTCTACCACTGAGCCACGCCCCCAGCCCCTCACTGGGGGATTCTAGACAGGGGCTCTACCACTGAGACCCTAGGCTTCTTCCCAATGCAGAGTCCTCAGTGCCACACTGCACATAAAGTACCATTCTCTATGTCCTAAACCTGATAGAAGTGTCACATTTCAGTGCTCCCCCTGATCTCCCTGATACACTCAGCTTCTGGAAATGGGCAGTCAGAACTTCCCCCTGCCCGCCTGTGTCCACACATGCCTGCTGTGTTGCAACTCTGCTCCAAGAACACCAGGTGAGCTGTTGAATCCCAACCACTGCATAGCTCATGGTGAGCAGGGGATGCTTCCCAGTTTCAGATGCGCTAGCGTGTACAAGAAAGTACACCTGGGAATCAAAGTAGGACACTCGCATATTCTTTCAGCACTTGAAAAGCGTGCCCTTTAAAAGACTCTTATCTCCAGTTAGATGTGTTTACAGTTAAAGGAATGCTTTCTCATCGCCGCTTAAGACCAAATAAAAACAAAATCCTGGCTTTCTGCCAGTTCTCCCTTATTCCTCGTTTGCTCTCCCCAGAGGCCATGGCATTCAGCTGTGAGCTATTTCTTGTTTAGCATTTGTGTGCGCGCGGGGATGCATGTGTAGGTTTGGCTGTGCATACTTGGATGTATACGTGGAGGTCAGAGGACAGCCTCAGGTGTTGTTCCTCAGGTGCCCTCTACCTTATTTGTTTGTTTTGAAATGGAGTCTCTCATGGCCTGGACATTACCAGGCTGGCCAGCGAACCCAGAGCATCTGCCTGCTTCAGCCTTCCCAGTGTGAGGGATACAAGCACCTTCTGCCTTGGCCAGAGTTTTACATTGCTTTCTGGAAACTGAACTCAGGTCCCCAGCCCCAAGGCCATCCTTGAAAATGACAGTGTTGTCTTGTCACCTTTTGAGTGCTAGAACTTTGGACATGATCCAGTGACTTCCTGCCAGATGAACCATCCACACTGCCCCATCTGGTTGATCTCCCCATTCATTGTGGTCACAGTTTAAACCAATTAAAAACAAGACCTTAGGGGCTGGAGATGGAGTTTAGTTAGTAGAGGGTTTGCCTATCATGGAGGAAGCCCTGAGTCAGATCTCCAGCCCCACGTCAGCTGGCATGGTGGCAAAAGCCTGTATCCCAGCACTTGGAAGAGAGAGGCAGGAGGATAAGGCTTCAAGATCATTCCCATACACAATGAGGTCAAGGTCATTGTTCTACCAAGTGAGACTCTGTCTCAAAAAGCGGGGGTGGGTGGGGGTGGGTGGGTGGAGGCAGGAGGGTCTTGAGTTTAGGTCAGCCTGGGCTAGAGAGTGAGACTCTGTCTCAAAATAAGCATGTCAGGGCTTTTGTTTGTATTTAATACTTTGTATACTGAAGCTTAGGATATGCCAAGTGTGGTGGTTTGAATAAAACAGCCCCCATATGTTCATGTGCTTAAATGTTTGGTTCCCAGTTGGTGGAGTGTTTGAGAAGTACGGGAAGTTTGGGAGGGGTGGCCTTGTTGGAGGAGGTGTGCATGGAGTAGGCTTTGAGGTTTCAAAAGTTCACACCAAGGCCCGTCTTCCTTTCTCTGCCTCATGCCTGCACATCAGGGTGTGAGCTTTCAGCTACTGCTCCAGCACCAGGCATCCTCAGAAGTGGAAGCAGCCCTCAGTTAGACGCTTTTCACATTGCCTTGGCCATGGTGTCTTCACAGCGGTAAAACCGTACCTGAGACTCCAAGACGGATTTCTCTCATCTGAACTTTAATTTTGTGGTAATTGATGATGACCATTTTGGCCTCTGCTTTTTCTTAGCACTTGTCACCAAGAAGATCCTAATTAATTAATTAATTAATTAATGGCAACAGAGTAGCCTCAGACTCATGGTATTCCTTCTGCTTCAGCCTTCCAAGTGCTGGGATTACAGGCATGAGTTACACCAGGCCTGGCAAATTACTTGTTAGTAATTCAGTGTTTTTTCTCTCTCTGATGTTCAGATACATTATTCTCTTTGTTTTAGATTGTGTGTGTGTGTGTGTGTGTGTGTGTGTGTGTGTGTGTGTCTGGCCTGATGTGCATGGTATCAGGTGCCAACAACTGTTTTGTTTTTAAAATAGGGTCTCACAGTGGCCTGGAATTTGCTAGCTAAGCTAGGCTAGGCCGGCCAGCAAGTGGCAGAGACCCTCCTGACCTCGCCGCCCCCCCCCCCCTGCTCCCCTAGAATGAATCACCATTCATTGCTTTCTTTGGTGTTTGTTTGGTTTGGTTTTTGTTTTGTTTTGAGACAGGTCTCACTATGTAGCACTGTTTGCCCTGTAGACCAGGCTGACCTTGAACTCACAGAGCTCTGGCTTCCTTTGCCTCCTGAATGCTGGGATTAAAAGTGTGTGCCACTATACCTGGCTTGGTTTTGTTGTTGTTGTTGTTTTCTTTTTTGCCTTTTCCCATGAGTTCTGGGGCTTGAATTCAAGTCCTGGTGCAGCACAAGGGCTGTACCCACTGAGCCATCTCCCCAGCCTCGGTGGTCTTTGTTGTAACCTTCACTTTATTTCCCATTTCTCAGCTGACTAATGATGTCGACCAGTCTTTAATGTACTTCAGTTTCTTACACCTTAAGAAATGGGACTGATGGGGGTGTGAGGGGAGAGGTGCAGAGACATAACTCAGTGGTTAGCGCATCAGCTGCTCTTCCAGATGACCTGGGTTCAGTTCCTAGCTCCCACAAGGAGCCATAACCATCTGTTACTCCAGCCCCAGGGGATCTCATACCTTCTTCTCTGCCTTCTTCTGACTCTGCAGCCACCAGGCATGCATCTGGTGCTTGTAAATGCATGCACTTTAAAACACACACACATGCAGAATAAAAACAAAAAAGAAAGAAAGAAAGAAAGAAAGAAAGAAAGAAAGAAAGAAAGAAAGAAAGAGAGAGAGAAAGAAAGAAAGACCGGTGGGGACTGTTGAAATGGCTCAGTGGTCAAGAGTACCTGTCACTCTTGCAGAGGGCCTGAGTTCAGCTCTCAGCATCCACAGGTGGCTTGCAGTCTTCTATAACTTCAGCTTAAGGGGATACAATGATGTCTTCTGACCTCTAGGTCAGAAAACCTATGTTCTACCAGGCTTACATGTGGAGCACAGACATTCATGCAGGCAAAACACTCATATGCACTAAGTAAATAAATCTTTAATCAAAGAAAGAGGGGTTGTAGAGAGATGGCTCAACCATAAAAAGTGTTTGCTGCTGTGCTAGAAGACTCAGCACTTTATAGCTCTGAGCCATAAAGCCATCTTTCTAGCTCCACAGCGTACCTTTTCTGTACAGGTTTCCCCTAATGAGTTCTAGTCAGTCAGAGCTACATAGTGAGATGCTGTCTGGGCTGGAGGGAGACAAATTTAAAGTGGATTCATTACCTAGAGAGAGGCTGACCACGGTTTGAGGAGGTTCTTATCACTTACTCCTAAGTAGGTCTTTAAAAAAAAAGCTAGAGGTTTTACTTTGAGGCAGCGTGTTGCTCTCAAGCTGCTGTGAGCTCCCACAGCTGAGGCTGACCTTGAACTTCTGAGCCCCTTGCTTCTACCTGCTCAGTGCTGGGGATGGAACCCAGAGCTTCCTGCATGCTAGCCACATCCCTGGGTCACTCAAAGTCTCATTGTGAAGATGAGGTTGGCCTTGAACTCACAGAAACCCATCTGCTTTTGTCCCTTAAGTTATGGGAGGGATTAAAGATGTGTGTCACCACACCTGATTTTTCACTTTTTTTTTTTTTTTTTTAAAGAAAAGAGTCTTGCTATGTAGCCCAGGCTGACCATGAACTCACAGCCTTCCTGCCTCAGCCTCCTGAGTGCTTGGGTTGCAAGCATGCACTGCCACTCGTGGCTGGAAAGAGTTTGGTGTTGGCTTTGAATGCTGTTTCTGTATCAGGCGCCGTTAGCTTGAGTGATAGAGCTCAAGTAAGGGTACTCCATCGTCAAGGAGACTCCTCATAGATGAGTCAGACCCAAGGACCATCGCAGCTGTGGCTTACTCAAGTGTGTCTATAGTTGGTGCAAACAACCCCCTCCTCATGTTAGAAACCCCATCCCTTCCCACCCCACCCCACAGGAACGAGGCACCACACATCAGCCTCATCTGAGTCCAGGGTGTTGGGCAGGGAACATTGAAGTACTTCCTGGTTGTACTGTTTCTAACCATAGAGCCAGGGAAGGGTGAACAAACAGGACCAGGGGGGAGAGCCCCACAGACTGACTGAACGATGGAAGCAAGTGACGTTCAGGAAGAGCTGTGTTGTGCTTTCCAGGGCCTTCTGAAGCCAGAGCTGACCCATGATGGCAGCTCTGATGACAGTGACCAGCTCTTGTCAGTGATGTCCTGCCCCTGCTCCACACATTAGCAGCTGCTTTCTGTGGAGAGGGAGAAGACCAGCCATGGAAAAGAAGGCCCATAGGCGGCCAGGTTAGCATCTTGGAATCATCTCTTGGAAGGACTCTGGTCCCCACATTGCTGTCCCCAGCTGTACTTGGCACCCTGAGTTCCAGTGCTAAAGACATTGTTTCCTCCTAGTCCCAGCTGCCTGCCCAGCTGTTTCCTCTGGGAGATGTCCCCTGGACACGTGTACTCACACACACACACACACACACACACACACACACACACACACATACACACACACGCTTGTGGGACACTGGCTTGTATTCATCTGAGAAGCTGTGGATTAGCAAAGCCAGGTCGGGGTCTCTGAGTGCCCTGAAGGGACACACCAAGAACTCGAGTGTCTGTCAGCTGGACGGTGGAAGTGTCTGTGGACAGCACAGGACCCTGAGCATGAACTTGAGGGAGTGGGCTTTTCTTTGTGTGAGCTAAGAGTCTCATGTGGTCATGCCTGGCCTGGAACACTCTGTAGACCAGGCTAACCTTGAACCCACAGAGATCTGCTTGCCCTCTGCCTCCTGAGTGCTGGGATTTCAGCTACCATAGCCAGCTGAAAAATAGTCTTTACATTTCTTTGTTTGTTTGTTCTCTGTTTGTGTGTGTTTGTGTGTGTTCCCACTCATGCACATACCTTGGCATACATGTCGAGGTCAAAGGACAACATGTGGGAATGGCTTCTCCCATTCCACTTCATGGTTCCTGGGGATCACACTCAGATTGTCAGGCTTGGGGACAGCTGTCTTTGGTCAGACATGGCAGTGGCTGATACACGGGTGTTGCTGAGATCTTCTGAGTCAGAGCTTCTGATTGCAAGGGACCCAGCCACAGCAGAGTGGGAGGTGCGATGTTCCTCCAGGAGACGAGAGCCTTGGCTGGGACCATCCCTGCAGCAGGGGAAGGGAAGAGGGGGCTGTCCTTTTCCATCCTCACTCTCACATGGCAAGGCCTGACATCTTTACATGCAGTGAATAGTTTTCCATCTAAAACTGCCATGTTCTGAAAGGCTTTGAGCCACCTCTTGCCAGCTGACTTGTCTAAAGTGGATGTGGGAAATGGGGCTTCATCTAAGGTTCCCCTCACATTGGCAAAGTCCCTGGTTGAGTATAGGGGGCACCTGAAGTGACCTTGTTTTTGACCAAGACAGCTGCGTATGACCCTCAGACATATGCCCATTTGACTGCCAACTCCCCGAGCTCCTCCTAGGTCATGTGACATCAGGTCTGAGCCCCTCAGCAGCTGCAGGGTATGTCCAGCCATGATGCTGGACTGTGTCCTCCACAGCTTCAGGATTGACTTACGAGAGGTGCTAGCCTGCTGGCCTCTGCTGGCCTTCAGTCCAGAGGCCACATGGGAGGTCATTGGTCAGGGGTGGACTTGAGTTGATATATAGGTGATGACGTTCATGTATTGGTGCTGTGACCACTGCTCTGTTTCTAAGAATTCAGGGACTGGAAGGTCCTCAAAACTGGTCTCCCTGACCCTCGGAGTGGTTTGGGCCCTTGCTCTCTGTGGCCTTATCTTGAGGAGGGGACATATCAGAAAGTCCCATGCAAGCGAGGTGCTTCAAAGCAGTCAGAATTCTATGATGTCTGCTTGAAGAAAAGCTTTTAAGAGTGAAGAAAAGCAACCAGGCATGGTGCACAGGCCTGTAATACCAGTCTTCAGGAGACTAAGGCAGGAGAACTAAGAGTTCCAGGCTGGCCTGGAAGGAAGACCCTGTCTCAGAAAACCAAAAACTAAAAAGAAAAACCTATGTTTAACTGACTCCTGGGTACCTGCCTCCCAGAGGTGCCATGTTTGTTTAGAATTCCTAAAGATAAATAAAGCCAGGCATAGTGGTATGGATGTGCAATCCCAGTACTGCGGAGGCAGTCAGGAGGATTTTGTAACTGTCCTCAGAACAAAACAAGACGGGGGCTGAGGAGCCAATCCAGTCAGTAAAGTGCTTGCCTTCCAAGCACAGGGACCTAAGTTTGATCCTCAGAGCCCCCTCCCCTTTAAAAAAAAAAGCCAGGTGGCATACACCTGTCACCCCAGTGCTGGGAAGGCAGGGACAGGAGGATCCCTGGGATTTCCTAGCCAAACTGCCTAGCCTATTTGGCAAGTGAGAGACTCTTCAAAAAACTCTGTATGGCCAGTGAGGTGGCCTTGCTGCCGAGCCTGATGGCCTGAGTTGGATCTCTGGGACCCACACGAAGGAGAGAACTTGCTTCACAGAATCAGACCCTTGTTCTCCATGTTCCTGCTCACTGCACATGCACACACACATAAACATCGCCCTACTACAATGCATAAGTAAATAAATAAAGATATGACTCGTGGGGCTGGAGAGATGGCTCAGTGGTTAAGAGCGCTGACTGCTCTTCTGAAGGTTGTGAGTTCAAATCCCAGCAATCACATGATGGCTCATAACCATCCGTAATGAGATCTGATGCCCTCTTCTGGGGTGTCTGAAGATGGCTTCAGTGTGCTTACATATAATTAATAAATGTTTTTAAAAAAAGATATGACTCGTATCACATGTCGTCCACAAGACTTCATATTAAACCCAGCATGTCCATCACAGCATTCATTTCCCTCCCACCTGTGAGCTCAGCCATGCTGTGAGTCCATTCACTGAGGCCTTTTCTGTGTGCGCTTCTCCACAAACCAGGGGCATCACAGGACTTGTAAACTTAAGCCTGTGGTATTGGGCCACATGTCTCTCCTGCTAGCGGCTCTTCCTGCTGTATCTGCAGTATCATCTGCAGTGTCTGCAACTGAGCCGGAGCCCCTCTTTGGGCAGGCTGATGCAAGTTGTATGCCCCTCATAGCAAGTGACAGAGGAGGAGGGAGGGAGGCGTGAGATTACTGTTGGCCCTGTGCACACGTGGCTTGGCTGGTGTCCGTCGTGTAAGCTGCTGCTGTGGCTACTACACAGCCTTTCCTATTCAGTGTGCTTACTGGTGACACTGCATACATATCCAACCACTGCTACTCAGAGCAAAAGCCTGGACAGCGAGCCTAGCCAGAACCAAGGAACGGGACCTGGTGGGAGGAGAGAAGCCCCTGCATTGGCATCAATGGTGACAACCAGGTTAGACAGGCCTGGACTAGGAAGGGGGCGCATCTGACAGGATAAAGCTGTCGTTTCTCAAAGCGAAAGGATTTCAGTCAACTATGGCCTGACATAGAACCTTGGGGCCTTCTGGGAGCCCTGGGAAACAAAAGAGGAGGGGCCCCTTCAGCTGTGCTGCTTTCTGCAATGCCAGAACTTCTGGGATATCCCCAGGGAATCCCTCCTCTCCACCACCCAGCCCTGGATTTGGAGAAGAATTTGTAGGAGAGCATCATTTTGTACCGTGTTTTCGTCTTTCAGGTCTGGCCCCGTGGTTGTTCAATGAGGCCAAGCTGAGGAGCTGGCATTCTTTACAGATTGGGGGCAGGGCAGGGCAAGGCAGGGCAGAGTGCCTTACCTGCTGGGCACCTCTCTCTTGCTGTGCTGGCCAGATGGGCTCTGCAGCAGGCAGAGCAGCCTCATAGCCTGGCACTGCGGCTGGCCAGCCCCCATCCTGCAGCCCCGGCCCCCCACGGGCTGCAGATGCGCAGGCAGCCTTGTGCACGGAAGGGCAGAGCTTAGAGCTCAGCCACCAGCTCCCGGTAAGGTGCGCATAGCAGCCATTCCTGGCCTCCCTCTGGCTTTTGTCTAGTTCCGTTTGTAATGGCTGGAAGAAAGGATGCTACAGACAGAGACAAAGCTGCATGGCGGGGACTCAGCAGAGGGCTCAGGGAAGAAAGCTCCAGGGTCAGCTGGGAGCATTGGATTGGGTCCCCAGGGCTCCCTCCATCCTGCTGGGAGCTTTCCCAGCAGTGGTACTTTAGAGAACATTTCCTGTGTTTGAAAGCATGAGGGCTTTAAAGTGTCTGTCTCATGGAGTGTAGTGCTATTCTCCAGCAGCATGTGACTGTCTGTGTGTGGGGGGCTGGGAGCACATATTCTTGTGTTGATGTTTCTGTACCTGTGTGTTGTACATAGGAGTGTGAAATGCAGAATGTATGTGCATGTGTGCTTGTGGCTGCATGAGTATATATGTTTTATTGTGTTTGTGTGTTACATTTATGCATATATGTGTTTGTGTGTGCATGTATACTTGTGTACATTTTTACATGGACTTCTATTTGTATGTGGTTTTACACATTTGTATATTTCAGTGCATATACATTTATGTGCACTTGTGCCTAAATGTGTATTCATGTGTGTGTGTGTGTGTGTGTATATGTGTCTACTCAAGGTCCATGATGGCTGCTGGAAAGTCAGCCATGCTGTGGCTGAAGCAGACCAGCAGGTCGGCTTGACCAGTTCTGCCTTGTGAAGTTACTGGCTGGCTTTATCACTTCTAGCTAGAATACCCTACCCACAGTGAGTTTACTCTGACATACCTGGGCTTGGAAGGACAGGGCAGGTGGGTCAGGGGCAGGGCTCTGTGCTGACATGATGATCAGATCTGAGCAAGGCTGTGACAGGGACATGTTTTATAGGTTTGGTGATGGTATCCATGGTGCAGGCTAAGGTATAGGATGGTTGCCTCTGAGCCACAAGGAATGGACATTTGGGCTCCTGCTTTGTAACTGCCTGTTGGGGCCGGGCTTTGGGAGCTCTCTCACCATCTGGGCAGTACCCAAACTTTCAAAGGACATAGACATCGGCCAGAGGTCTTAGGCCTCCTCCAGACCTTTTCCGACAGAATAATGACAGGTGTCTAAGTGACTCAGTGAGACTCAAAGTTTGGCAGTCTGAGAAGTAGGTGATGAGATCTCTGACCACTTTCCTTCACTCATTCTGTTTCCAGGGATAAACGCCCAAGCCCGGAGGCTACAGCGTATCCGTGCCAAGGGAACCCCAGCCCTCACCTCTGAAGCTGCTCAAAGCTCCCCACCGACCAGGCTGCGCCGTACAGTCAGCGAGACCAGCCTAAGCCCAGCACCATCGCTACCTGAGGCTGCTCAGAGGCCTGAGGAGCCCGTCCCTGAGGCCATGCGTTACTCGCTGTACCAGTGCCCGCACCTGCTGCTGTTGCAGGGCTACAGCCAGCAGCACGTAAGCCACCCCAGTCCCCAGCACTGCTGCCCCTTACCAGTAGCCCAGGCCTCATCCTTCCTCCAACAGAGGCAGCTGTGGGATCTCCTCTAAGGCTGGGAGGATGCTGTGGAGGTGGGAGGTGGGGCACAAGGTTGCTGCTACCTGTGTCCTCTGTCCAGGCACCAAACCAGGGCTGTCACTGACCTTAGCCCTCATTGGATCTTGGAGCCAGACCACTTCTCAGCTTGTATCTCAGGTCTTTGAAGTAGGTGTGTATGTGTGTGTGTGTGTGTGTGTGTGTGTGTGTGTGTGTGTGTGTTGTATGAGACCAGGTGACATTGGGAACTAATTGTGACTTGGTAGCTGTGTTGTCTGAGCTCCTCTCCCCTCCCTCTCCCTCTCCCTCTCTCCCATCTCCTTTTGGCAACAATGTCTTCCTATGTAGCCCAGGCTGGTATGAAACTAACCATGTCCTATGAACTCAATCCTTCTGCTTCAGCTTCCTTCCCAAGTGTAGGCATGATTGGCCTGTCCCAGTAGACTCGGTTCCCAGAGCCACTCCCTACTTCTTTATTTGGGTCCCAAGGAGCCAGCCCTTGGTGACAGCCTACTGTCATTTGTCTTTGTCTTTGCCCATTCCTGCTCTGGTCTCTGGGCCTATCACAGCATCCATCAGGGCTCCTGGGCTCAGTCTCAAGAGAAGCCCCATGCTGAGCTGAGACCTGAGGAGCAGGGCCAGCTCTGCTTCCTGGGGAGACTTGAGGGAGTCTGGCAGCCCTTAGCTCGTGGCTGTTGGACCCTCGCCCCTTGATAGGTCGCTTCTGTGTAAGGAAGCTGCATCCTCTGGGTCAGGCTGAAATAGCCAGGGGAGGGTTACCAAGGTCAAGGGTTACTGGTGACTTTAGGGTGTGTAGCCAGCTGCAGGAACAGGGACACTGCTATGCTGGTGCTGGCATGACCAGTGTCATACTTGTTCTAAATTGCCTGTCTGCTCTTTAGGACAGCCTGGTGTACGTGCTCAGCAAGGAACGGCACACAGTGGGCCAGCGCACACCGTCTAGCAAACCCAGCATCAGCTTGTCTGCCCCAGACATCCTGCCCCTGCACTGTACCATTCGCCGCCATCAGTCCCCAGAGGGTGGCCCGGCAGGGACCAGGCTAGTGCTGGAGCCCATCACAGGGGCTTCGGTGTCAGTCAACTTCTCAGAAGTGGGAAGGAACCCTGTGGTGCTACAACATGGCGACCTGCTCTCCCTGGGTCTCTATTACCTGCTGCTGTTCAAGGACCCTGGGCAGGCACAGCCACTGCCTGCTTGTGCCCTCGCCCGTCTTGGGGCGGCACCACAGAGCTGTAGAATGTGTGGTGCGGTGCTCAGAGCCCGTGGGGCCCCTTCCTTGCCTGCTGCTGTGGTCCGGCGGCGGTCACTGCTCCTGGAGTTTGAGCCCGATGTGGAGGACACACTGCTGCAGAGGATCATGACACTGATTGAGCCTGGGGGTGACGACCACAAGCTGACACCTGCCTTCCTCCTCTGCCTCTGCATCCAGCACTCCGCCATGCACTTCCAGCCGGGTACCTTCAGGCATCTCCTGCTCAAGATCTCCAAAAGGGTCCGAGACACTGTCTGGGTGCGTGAGTATGATGGCTGGTGTCTTTACCAGGTGTTACTAGATGACTGGGCTCTGCCTGCTACTACTGTGATGTCCCCACAATGATGTCAGACTGAGGAAAGGGCTGGCTTCTCCACATATACCTCTCTACCCAGCAGGCCACCAGGTTGGGGCACTGCAGGCCTCAGTGTAGCATTTAGCCTTCAGAGTGAGTCTGAGCCTGCTAGACCACTGCCAACGGGCTCAATGCCCTGTGGTTTCTACCAGGTCAGTTTGGTGGAGGATGCAGGACAGTCAGCTGTCAGCTGTTGGCACACTCCCTCCATATCAGAGCTTCTCAGCCTGGGTCAGTAGACTTGTAGGGTAAAGTGGGGGGCATGCAGAATTCCTCATTATGGTGCTAGTCCCCTATATCTCATGGGATACTTAGCAGTGTCCATGGCCTCACCCACTGCAGGCTGTCCCCTCCCGGAAAACACACATACACACACTCACACACTCACACACACACACACACACACACACACACACACACACACACACAATCTTCCAGCAAAAACTCAGCAGTGCCACCTGTTGGGCAGGGCAAACAAAAGCATTGAAACAGGCTGCCTGGGACTCAAGGTCTCAGCTGCCTTGCTGACTCCTGTCTTGAAGGTGACCTGACTCCTGAGGACCAAAAGGGTCTCTGTTGCTCAGAGCTGTTAGAGACCCCCAAGTATCCTGACTTTGCTCATCACCATCTCTATAATCGCAGGATTCAGGGCCAGAGAGGAGTGGATCCCAGGGTCTGATCAGTCTCAGTGAAACAGAGCTCTGGCCTTCGTGAGAGGCCCTGTCTCTATGTAAATGAGTAAATAAGGGGGAGAGAGAGAGAGAGAGAGAGAGAGAGAGAGAGAGAGAGAGAGAGAGAGAGAGAGAGAGAGGAAGGAATGAACAAGCATGCTGGTTGTTGAGTGGAATGGGAACTGTGTCATTTCTGTCATAGGGTGTGTGTGGGTTGTTCCACAGAAATGAGAAGACACCTGAGTTGGTGGAAAAGGCTTTTGAGAGTAGAAAGCCTAGCTGCGAGGGAACAGCAGAGCTCAGGTGTCTGTGACCTCTTGCCATGTTTTTCATGCTGATGGAATGATGTGTATTCACGAGTGGGTTCTGTCCTTGCCTTTAATGTGTGTGCGCGCGTGCGCGTGTGTATGTGTGTTGTGTGTGTGTGTGTGTGTGTATGGTGGCCTGTCCCATGGCTTGTGTGGAAGTCAGAGGACAACCTATAGAATCAGTTCTTTCTTTTCACCTTTCTGTTTATTTCGTTAAATCTGACACCTTTTCAATGATATTAGTTAGGGAAAATTAAAAATTTATGAAACCACTAACTAGGGGGTATAATTTTGCTACAAGAGGAATTCCTCTCATCTAAGATGGAAAGTATAGGCCTTTTATGTATTGTAGTCTTTAGAGCTCGGTGCTCTCGGGTTGGAGAGATAGCTCAGTGCTTCTGAGCACTTGCTCCTCATGTAGAGGACTCACATCAGAAAGCTCACGACTTCCTGGGACTCCAGTTTCTGGAGGTCTGATGACCTCTTCTAAGTCTCCTAGGGGCACACATGTGGTGCACATACAGATAAGCAGACGCACACACAGAGACCTAAAAATAAATAAAGATTTAAAAAGGAAGTAGGTCTAGGCATAGTGGCACACACCTTTAATCCTGGCTTTGAGAGGCAGAGGCAGGCAGATCTTCGTGATTTCAAGGCCAGCCTGGTCTACATAGTGAGTTCTATCACAGCCAGGGTTACATAGAAAGTCCCAGTCTCAAAAACAAAACAAAACCAAAAATGCCCACCACCACCCCCTCCCCCAAAAAAAGAAGCAGAAGAAAAGGGATAAGGATCCTTACTCTAGAGAACCAGGCCTGCTCAGAAGGTTGGTTGGTTGTTTTAATTATTTTTGTTTGCATATTTGTTTGTCTGAGACAGGGTCTCACAGCCCAGGCTGGCCCCCATCTCCCAAGTGGCAGTGCTGGGCTGGCAGATATGTTTCTCTGCCGGCTGCTGGCTTTGGTAATGTCTTCAGTGCTAGAAGAAGCAGAAGTCATAATGTGCCCACACACACAAACCATCCCTGCCAGATTTGAGGGCGCTGTAGAGAAGGAAGTCCCCACTAGTAGTAGGTCTGACTGCCATAGCTCAGAATAGTGGTGCAGGCATCCCTTTAACACTGAATAAACTCGAAAAGACAGTTCAGGGTGTAGTGGCTCCCCTTGTCCCTTGAGGCAGCCTTCAACCCCTGTGGTTGCCACAGTCAGGGCACAGCAGTGAGGGTACATGCTGCCTGCAGCCATGAGATCCTTGCAGCAGCACCCCACCGCTCTGTCACCAGTGGGTTCCAGGGATAGGACTTAGGGAGCGTGTGGCAAGTCTGTCTCCCGCTGACCTGTCGGTCCCGCAGGCCTGGGGTGCTGTGCTTGAGTATGTCCTGCTGCTAGTCTCTTCCTCACATTCGCTTTCATTTTACTTTTTTCCTTTCTAGGAGAAGACCAAAGAACTAGCGGAAAAGCAGGCACAACTGTAAGTGTGACCTAGTTACTATCCCTCCCTTAACATCAAGTTCCCTGCAGCCTCCCTGGGCTTGGCTCCAGATCCATCCCTCTTTCCCAACCACCCTGGGAAGCTGTAATGGGAAATTTCCTAGGTAGGCCTGGTGGTGCTGTTTAGGAGGCTGAGGCAGGAGGATTGCAAGTTCAAGGTTTGCCTGTTCTAGATAGTGACTACATGGCCAGCCTGGGCAGCTAATGCAGACCCTGTCCCAAATAGGAAGTAAAAAATCTCACAGAGCTCTGACCTAGACTCTCCCATTGAGGGGTTGTGGAGTGTGGGTAAGCTGTAGACCTCCTGCTTAGGATCTCACAGTGAGGTGAAGGAGTGGCTTAGCATAGATCACTTGCCTAGCACCCGGGAGGACCCAGGTTCAATCGTCAGTACTAAATCAACAGCAGACACTCCACAAAAGGCTCACCAGCTGCTCAGTGGTAGACTAATTACCTAGCATGTGCAACACATACACACACACACACACACACACACACACACACACACACACACACACACTGCATTCCCCAGAGCATCTTTAACACAGAGAGGAAAGATTTGTTTCTGAGTGGCCCCACACCTTACTTTCCTGGTCAATGCACCCTAGCCCAGCTTCCATGGAAAGTACACTGGCAGGGTTTGTGGGCCACCCTGGATTACATATCATCAGATTGGCTGACACTGAGGCCCAGAGCATGTGTCCTCCCAGATCGGAAGCCTTCATGAGAGGCCTCTTGGTGGGACTTGTCAGGGCAGCAGTGGCATATCTGTAGGATATATACTAGGAGGGAGTCAGTAAACTGCAGCCTTGGCTCTTCCAGCATGCTAGTACTAAAAAGGAAGCTTAGAAAATCGGGCCCAGGGCTGGGTGTGGCTCAGTGGGTAGAGCGCTTGCCTGGCATGCAGGAAGCCCTGGGTTCCATCCCCAGCCCACATAAACCAGGTGTGGAGAGACAGGCCTGTAATCCCAACACTCAGACGTGTGTGTGTGTGTGTGTGTGTGTGTGTGTGTGTGTGTGTGTGTGTGTGAAGTTCAAGGTCATCCTTGGTGACATAGTGAATTTGAGGCAAGCCTGGGATACATGAGACCCTGAGACCCTGTATTTTTAAAACAAAACCAAAAAAAAAAAAAAAAAAATCCCAGACAGTACCTGTGACTCGTGCGGGTGTTTTCATACTATCCGAGTAGCCAGAGAAGCCATGCTGGCCTGGTAAGGCTGAGGCTGAGTTGAAGTTGGTCTCTGAGCTAGGGAGTGGACTGGAATTGTGAGACCAAGGGCTCCACCTACTGGTCACATGTCCCTACCACAGACTCAGCAGCATGCTGTTGCTTACAGGTGCCTCAGGGTTGTGCAGTAACCTCCTTTTTGTACAATAGAATCAAAAGACACAGAGGTCAGGACAAAGGGCTGGGCTCCTGCCATCCTCAATCCCCATCAATGGACTTGAGCTCAGGCCACCTCCCATGCTTGCCAGTGTTATAAGCCAGTGGGAGTCTGGACCCCTGGAGTCCGCAGCTTCATGAAGAGACCTAACAGGTCTATGCAGACTAGCCAGAGGCAGCAGTGATGCCAAAGGGCTATTGACCACATGGCAGATCTCAGAAGAGTTGCAAAGGTATTGGTCCTGTTCCCACAGTGGAGATGCAGGGTTGTGTCTCCTGCTTCCCTGCGGACAGGAAGAGCCAAGGCTTTCCCTTTAGCAGCTTGTCCCTGCTGTATTTCCAGAACTCTCAGGGTTCCGTTCTCATCCATAATGCATGCTCATTGCTTTTTTTTTTTTCCAATTCCTTTTTCCTTTTGAAGAGAATGAATCAGTACAAGGACATAGGACAGTACAGCACACAGCAGTCAATCCCACAAACTCACATCTGGGCTCAGCCTGCCCACAGGCTGCCAGATGTTTCTCCTCTGCTCTGTGGACACGGAGGCTGCTTCCCAGATTTCCTGGCCTGGCAACCATGCACTTCCAGTCCAAGTCCTTATGCTCTGCTATGGCCAGCCAGCCTAGCCTATTCAGTGAGCCTTAGATCACTGAGAGACCCAGTCTCTAAAGCAAAACGGGCAGTGCTCTTAAGGAATAATGCCTAAAACTGCTCTCTGAACTACACAAACAGAGACACACACAGACACACACACAGATACAGAGACACATACACAGATACACATGCACAGGCACACACAGACACATAAACACAGACACACACACAGAGACACAGACACACACAGAGACACACACAGACACACACATACAGATACAGAGACACATACACACAGAGAAAAACACGCACACACAGACACACATACAGAGACACCCACACAGATACACATGCACAGGCACACACAGACACATAAACACAGACACACACAGACTCACAAACAGAGACACATACACACAGAGAAACACGCACACACACAGAGAGACACACAGACACATATATAGAGAGAGACACACAGACACACACAGATACACCCACACAGACACCATACATACACATACAAATTGACATATGTACCCCACGTCCTTCCTACACCTTCCATACATCCTACAAACCACACACATACCCACACCACACGCACACGCACGCACGCACGTGCGCGCACATACACACACACACACACACACACAGTAATAAACCTCTCACATACATCTCATGCCCCCACATCTCCCTACATGCTCCACGCCCCCACACCCCCTCAGCACTCCCACACTCCCACGTCACAGGTATCCCTCTCACCCCACCCCTCCTCAGCACACAGAGCTAGTATTTCTCTCTCTGCCTGGCCCCTCCTGCTTCCTGCCTCTCACTTTATGACTTGTTTGCTCCAGCCCCAGCCCCGCTGTTTCCCAAGGCACCTTGTGCTGTAATTTGCATTTCTAATCTGTGTTTATCTCAACTTGGCCTTGTTCTTTTCTTACCAGTGTTTGTTTTCTTTCCCCCCTAATCATTATTTCTGGTTCCCCTCCCTCAGCATGGACTGTTTTCCTCCTGCCTGATGTCATCCTGGGGTGACTTTGTGCAGCTGTGTGGTGACCCACCTCTTGGACTTGGGGTCAGAAAATGTGTCCATCTGCCTTGGTCTTTCTCTCTCTGTGTGTGTGTGTGTGTGTGTGTGTGTGTGTGTGTTGCAGGGTGCACAGTGTGTGTGTGTGTGTGTGTGTGTGTGTGTGTGTGTGTGTGTGTGTGTGTGTGTTGCAGGGTGCCAGAGGAGCCTTGTCCTGTTCTGCCCTTTCCTTTGAGGTAGCATCTCTCACTGAGCCTGTAGCTAGCTCACTGGTGCAGACTGCTGGCCAGCCAGAGAGCTCCCAGGATGCTCCTTTCTTAGAGTGACCACCATACGATGTGACGATATGATGGTATGATGGGGGTTGTGGTTGCCTAGGCTCTCTAGGCAACAAGATACATGCTGGTTTCCTTCCCATGGGAGCTGCCCTCCCCTTTGGGTTCCTGGGGAAATTGAGGAAGGCAGTGAATCTTAAAAACAATGGAGTGGGGCTCTCAAGATCAAATGACTTCTCTTCTGAGCATGTGCGGCTCTTCTGCATGCCACTGTATAAGTCACGCTGGGGTGAAGAGCCAACAAGACTCGGTGCTGTGCAGGCTAAGCACGGTGCTCAGCAGCTGACACAGGAGAGATGGGCACCAGCCAGCTTCTTCCCACCCAGGCGCAGGACAGAGAGGGCACCATTGTTTGTGGACTAAACTGAAATGGCCGGATAGAGCCTGGGACTGCAGGGGAGAGTCTGGCAGCCCTGGGACAACAGGAGAAAGACCAGACCCTCCCTCCTGACCCCCCACCCCCCATCAGCCCCATTAAGTCCCCAGATGTTCCCATGGGTGTGGACAGTTCCTTAGGAGCCCCAGGCTGTGTAGCAACATCAAATGGCAGGCATTTGTGGCTCCACAGTCTTTAACTTTGATCTTCTCCAGGCACAGATTGGCTTGGGGAGCCTTCTGTCTGCTTCTAGGCCTGCATATCTGGACACTCTATGATAGGTGGAAATGCAGCCCCTCCAACTCCCCACTGAGGGACCCTGAGGCCACCAGTGAGGGATTCTTGGGTTTTTTCTTCACATGAGGCCAGCCCAGTCAGATCTTGGGGTGGGTGATCCTTCTGAGGGAGTGCGCATGGTCCCAGAGGCGCATACCTAGGTGAGATGTTCAGCAGATGTGGTTGGAGAGGCTTATGGGAGATTCCTCCATCCCTAAGCCTTAGGGCCCTGGGGTGCTGCATCAAGGAAGTGAGGAACTGTGCTAGCCACGGCAGGGCCAGCACTTGGAAAGCTGAGACAGCAAGTTAACTAGTTCAAGGTTAGCCTGGACTACATGTCAGAATTCTGTCTCAGTAAATACAAACAATGACTACTCGTTGGTGTTTCAGTGGATTGTCAGGGCCTAACTAAGCACAGTCCCAACATAACAAGTTCACAGGAGTCCCAAGAGTCTGGTTAGATAATAGAGTAGATGCAAGTCACACTGCATGATTGACAACCACGCACCTCTTCGTGCTGCTGGATGAGACTCAGTCTGTGAGCCAGTGAAGGGCAGTAGGGGCCAGCCATCGCCACTGTCCTCCTAAAAAGGGATGCTTAGCTGGAAGGAGGGGAACCTGGGGTGAGAGGAACCTTGCCTGCTGACTGTAGGAGGAGTCTGAGCTGCCCAGGAACTCTGGTGCCCCCTGAGCAGTACCCAGTTCTGTTTTCATTAACCAGAGTGACAGTGCCCCCATGTGGGTAGCACACCAAACTGCAGAAGGGACTGTGGGAAGCGGGATGGTCCTGCTCCCCTTCATACTTCAGAAGGTGACTTCCAGTGACTGTGTCAGCATCAGGATTTTCCTAAGTCTGAAGGACATGCTTTGCTTTCCGCCCAGTCTCTTTTCTTGTGCTGCTATGGATTGAACTGAGGACCTTGCACAAGCTAAACAGAGGTTCTACCAGTAAGCTATTCTCCTCACTCCCCTACTGACGCTAAGCCACATCCCCACCGAGGAATTCTAGGCAAAGGCTCTGCCATTGAACCACGCCCCCAGCCCCTCACTGGGGGATTCTAGGCAGGGGCTCTACCACTGAGCCACACCACCAGCCCTCACTGGGGGATTCTAGGCAGGGGCTCTACCACTGAGCTAGTCTCAGACCCTCATTGATTGTAAGCAAACATTCTAATGCTGAGGGGATACTAATGCTCATCTCTGACCTCTCATGCTAATCCTCTGGGGCATTCTAGGCAGGCAGAATAATATCCTCACTCCTGATTTCTGCCCCTGATTCACCACCTTCATCCATTGCTGCTGTCCTTCCTAATCGAGTGGTAGTAGTTAACTGACCTCTCAGAGAGTTGTCAGTCTGTTTTCTCTGAGAATTGCTCGGTAAGTAATCTTACAGCTCCTATTTGTCTGTCTAAATAACATACTCAGGTTTCTTGTCCTCAAAGGCATGGATAGTAAGCCCTGCTACACACACCCTGTGCATGAGTGTGTGTTACACAGTGCTTGCATGAGTGTGTGTATGTGTGAGTATGTGTGGTATACAGTGCTTGCATGAGTGTGAGTGGTACACAGTGCTTACATGAGTGAGTGAGTGTGTGTGTGTGTGTGTGTGTGTGTGTGTGGTACACAGTGTTCTAGCGCTCACAGCCGCTCAGCATGTGCTTCCAGAAGAAAAGCTGTGAAGGAGCATCCTCACCAGGGTCCTCTCCTGGGGCCCAGTGCTGCCTGCATGTCCTTCACAATAGATTCCGGAGCCTCTGATAGGTTCCTGACTTCTAGGAAATTGACAACGGTATTTGCTTCTGTTAGTGTCCCATGAGATGACTGTCCCCGTGCACACAGAGCAGCAGCCGTGCCTCCTCATCTGCACCCAGAGTAATCCGTTAGTCTTTCTGTCTTGGTAGCCAGGAGCCCATCTCCTGGGCCAGCTTCCCCATGGCCGACCTGGTTCCCGACCTGCAGCACATCCTGTTTTGGATGTCAAACTCCATCGAGCTCCTGTACTTCATCCAGCAGAAGTCCCCGCTGTACGTGCAGAGCATGGAGGAGGAGCTGGACGTCACAGGTGAGCCCTCAGGGCGCCCGGCTCAGCACCGTCCTCAGGGAGACAGCGGTGGCCTCGGGCACGCGTGCCTACACAGGGTGGAGCCTTCTTGGCCCCCAGGCCAGCCATTTGGGGATCACACATGAAGCCAGCATTAGTGCATTACGGGCTTAGGCTGACCTGGTGCCCCAGGGCGTGCCATATGACATTTTGCTAGTTTTGTCTCATGCCCCATGCACACGTAGCTTGCTCTGATCTGCTTGTGGGAGGCTAAAGGTACGCACGGGCCACTTAGAGGGGGACATGTGAGCATACAGTTAACAAAATGAGGGGCTCTGAGATGCCCCATCATTCCAGAAAGGAAGAATGCTGCCAATCAGAGCTGTAAGATGGTAGGGCATGTCAGCTTCAGAGGTGGAAACGTGGGTAGCTTGCCTGAAATTAGCATTTTCAAATACTCAAATTCCCAGAATACTCCAGGAGAGATGGTCCTGCTGAGGGGGGATGTGGTGGGATGGGGTAGAGAGGAAATCTATGAAGATGACATTGTGAGCTATGTCGGGGAAGTGGCTCAGTTGGTAAAGCGTCAACTACAAGCAGGAGAACCCAAGTGCCATTCCCAGCATTTAAGTAAAAAGCCGAGGGTGGTGGTACGCACGTATCATCCCCACACTCATAATCCTAGAGGGCAGGAGGCTCCCTGGGCTCCCTGGTCAGCCGGCCTAGCCTAAACAGTGAGCCCCAGGCCCTGGGCCCGGGGAGAGGCCCTGTCTGAAAAACCAAGGTGGATGGCCCCAAGGAGTGACACTGCGGGTGGTTTTCTGGTCTCCAGACATGTGTATGCAAACCTGCATGTATGTGCACACACACACACTAGACAAAAAAATTAAAAGATAGTGGAGTCGAGCCAGGCCCTGGGTGGTTTTATTGGTATGTGTCTGTTAACAACTCTATGCTGGAGATAGCCTGGGAGGCTTGACAGAGCCAGGAGCCCATGATGGATGACCTGCTGTAGGTCCCATGTCCTGACTATACACCTGGGGTCCTGGGGCTAGAAGCTTTGCTTTGCCTTGACAACATCAAAGGTGCTCACTCCTCTTTTATCTGTGGGGCCACTGGGCTGTTGAGGCCTATCCCGGCTATAGTAAGGACCTGGTGGCCCTGCCACTGAAGGCCCAAGCTGAAGAGAGAGGCGGTGCTCGTTGCGTCTATGTAGTGTCCCTGTACCCTATAATAGGTGAGGCTGGTTTTCTTGGTGCCTGAGGGACACCTGATCCTGGGGCCCCTGTGACTTTGTGGCAGTTACATCCAGGTGTCTACCTGGGTGTCTTAGAGCCACGCTAGAGTGTGCTGACCCTGCTCTTCTTGTCAGCCGCTCTTTGTCCGGAACCCAGGGGTGAAGGGAATCTGGATCTTCAGGCGCTTGGGTCAGCAGCCATCCAAGCCCCCGCCTTTTTTTTTTCTCTTTATAGTTTATTATTGCTGCATTTTGGGGGGAGTGGTTGTTTTGCTTTGTTTGGTTTTGGTTTTGTTGTTGTTTTGTTTTGTTTTTGGCAGGGTCTCACTGTTCCAGGCTGACCGGGAACTTGCTGCTAGGAGGTTTCCAGTTTCTTAAGAGTGTTTTGAGCCAGGCAGTAGTGGCACACGCCTTTAATCCCAGCACTTGAGAGGCAGAGGCTCAGAGAGGCAGGCAGAGGCGCAGAGAGAGAGGCAGAGGCACAGAGAGAGAGGCAGAGGCAGGTGGATTTTTGAGTTTGAGACCAGCCTGGTCTACAGAGTGAGTTCCAGAACAGCCAGGGCTACACTGAGAAACCCTGTCTCGAAAAACAAACAAACAAACAAACAAAGAGTGTTTTGATGCCACAGCCACGGGACAGCCTCCTAAGGGGCTGATTTACAAGCATTTTAACCATTGTCATTAAAGGTGACCTTCAGGGCTGGCTTGGGCTTGCTGCCAAGGAATAGCCAGTTCTGATGGAGAACACAGCCTGGCAGCTGGGGTCTCTTTACCCAGCCACTTGAAAGACTAAGGCAGGACGGTTATAGGTTCAAGTAGTCCTAGTGCGCTACAGAGTGAGTTCATGGTTACGCTGGGCACCTTGTCTCAAAAAGAAAAAGAAAAGCCCAGTGGTAGAGGCCTGCATGACACAGCAAGGAAGGTATTAAAAAGGAAAGGAGAGAAGGGATGGAAGGAAGGACAAACTTCTGGTCTGTTTTAGTAGGGTGGCCACGTGTGTCTGCTGTCCAGCTCTGCCTGGGCTGGGCTTGGGATTGACATACCAGATGGGAGTGTTGGCGAGCCAGGCAGATCCCCAGCAGGTAGCTAGGCACATGGTGGAGTCCTGCCTGCTCCTGGCTGGGTGGGTCCACTCATGCCTGCTGTGCTGGTGAGCCTCCTCTTGCGGCCGCTTCCCCTGCAGGCTCCAAGGAGTCGCTGTTCTCCTGCACACTGACGGCCAGCGAGGAGGCCATGGCTGCCCTGGAGGAGGTGGTGCTCTATGCTTTCCAGCAGTGCGTGTATTACCTCTCCAAGGTGCGTGCTGCCTCGGGCCTCAGGCAGGAGGGAATGGACTGGGCTGAGCCAGCTTCAACAGGGAGGAATTAGCCGCTGGTTCTGCTCTGGCCCTCAGTGCACCCCTTCCCCCTAGCAGGAATGCCTTCATGGTCCAGCCTAGTAGCCATCAGTCATGGTGCCTTCGGCACTTCTAGGTGACTGCCATGTCCAGCCTCCTTACACTTACACCTCCTGTCCCTACTTCTGTTAGTCCCAGGGCAGTTCCTGCTGAGCCTCGCTCCAACCTGTTGCCTCAGGCTTGTTACGTTTGGGGCTCCTGGGCAGTCCCAGCATCTCTGTCAGTGGCTCTTGGGGTTCTCTCTCCCTGCAGTGCTTGTATGTCTGCCTCCCGGCCCTCTTGGAATGCCCCCCATTTCAGACAGAGCGCAGGGAGAGCTGGCGCTCAGGTCCAGCTCTGCCCGAGGAGCTTCGGCGAGTGGTGTCAGTGTTCCAGGCCACCTTGGACCTCCTGCAGCAGCTGCAGATGCATCCTGAGGTGGCCTCCCAGATGCTGGCTTATCTCTTCTTCTTCTCTGGCACACTGCTCCTCAACCAGGTCCTAGACAAGGGTGAGTGGTGGTGGGGCTGGGACCTGGTTTCCTTTGAGAAAGCTAAATGTGCCCTTAAGGGAACACTCTGCTTGGCTGAGCCTGTGGTAGGATGGCTCAAAACCCAGGGTAGGACAAAAGCTCAGAGCATGCGCTGACGGTGGAGGGTATGAGGGTAGGGCTAGTGGCTGTCACAGCCCCTCGTGCCTTGGACCTGGCCTCCTTCATCTCTTTCTTCCTCTGCCCCTAGAGACTGTGGGTAGTCTGTATTATCTTGGAATTTGAGATGGGGTGTTGAGGTGGCCTGGAGAGGCTTTGGGAATCTTGGTGGGTCTCATCCTTTCTTCCCTCTCCAGGGCCCTCTCTGAGTTGCTTCCATTGGCCCAGGGGTGTGCAGGTGTGTGCCCGCCTGCAGCAGTTCCTGGAGTGGGCCCGGAGTGCTGGCCTTGGAGCACCTGCTGAGCGCTTCTTCCGGAAGCTTTCCTGCACCCTGCATCTGCTGGCCACTCCCAGGGCTCAGCTCATCCAGGTAGGAGGGCACCAGGGGCTGAGTGCAGAGAAGGGCATGCTTGATCCTAGGGTCACGGCTTCCAAAGCAAGTCAAGGTGGCCTGGCCTCTGCACCTGGAAAACTCCCATGTTACCTTGGTAACTCATGGAGTTGCTTAGCTCCTCAACCGTCCACACCCACCCCAGGCTGGATAATCCCATGGGTGCTATGGGCAGTCTATGGGCTCTGTGGTGGTCACTCTGTGTGACTAAGAGCACTCTGGTGTGACCAAGATGCAGGACCTGAAGAGGAGGGCATGATCTGTGTCCTCCACTGGGCCCAGTCTAATCAGACAGATCCAGAGAGCGAGTCAGAGGGTCGGGTGGGAGGAGAGAGAGGGCTCAGCTCATAGTGGCTGCTGTCAAGGGCCTGGATGGTCAGAAGCTTCTAGAAGCTGGAGCACTCCTAGCCCAAAGCCCTCCCAGAAACTCAGCCTCGTGAAGAACTGAACTCACAACACAGACAGTTGGTCTTCCCCAGCCTCCCTAACGCTGTGACCCTTCAGTACAGTTCCTCGTGGTGTGGTGCCCTCCAGCCATAAAATTATTTTTGTTGCTACTCCATAACTGTAACTTTGCTAGTATGAATCAGAATGTAAGTAGTTTTGGAGATAAGAGGTTTGTCAAAGATACAAGTTGAGGATCCCTGCCCTGGAGCCATCCAGTCAGTTGTACCGTGTGTTGCTTCATCCTCAAGTTCATGGTCATTACCACCACAGCGGTAGGGAACTAGGGCTCCCCTCCTCCCACCACATGTGGTGGCATTCATCCTGGTGGTTAATGGAAACCCTGCAATGGTTTCTTCTCCTGTGTGGAGACCACTGATCTTGTCCTGAGATGGTGACCATCTATGAGGGACTGTGGGTGGAGCAGTCCAACATAAATCTCCCTCTGTTACCCAGAGGCTCAAAGCTCACTGGGTAACAGCTTCATTGTTCTGCCCCAGGACAGCCAGCGGTGGCTCATGCCTGTAGTTCCAGCATCTGGAGGTGAAGCAGGGGATTGTTGCAAGTCTGAGGCTAGCCTTACATAGTGAGTTCCAGGCCAGCCTGGGCTACATGTGGAGAGCTTACCTTTAAAAAACAAAGAGGGGGCTGGCAAGATGGCTCAGAGGGTAAGAGCACTGACTGCTCTTCCAAAGGTCCTGAGTTCAAATCCCAGCAACTATATAGTGGCTTACAACCACCCATATGAGATCTGAGGTCCTCTTCTGGTGCATCTGAAGTTAGCTATAGTGTATTTATCTATAATAATAAATAAATCTCTGGGCAAGCAGGGACTGAGAGAGCAGGGCCGACCAGAGCAAGCAAAGGTCCTAAAAATTGAATTCCCAACCACCACATGAAGGCTCACAACCATCTGTACAGTTACAGTGTACTCACATATATTAAATAAATAAATAAATAAATAAATCTTTAGAAAAAAAAAGTAAAGAAAGAAAAGATACCTTTCTGCAGTATCTCATGTCTCGGCATCACTGACATTGACGACAGTGACTGCTGTTTGTCACTGAGGCGACTGTGTCACCTTGCTACCTTGCAGTTGGTTGAGTGGGCAGAACTGTGCCCCTTCTGTGGAGGGCAAAGTTGAGGTCATACCATGAGTGTGCATTGGAGCTGAACTCCAGACATGGCTCCCTGTGCTTCTAAAATTGTATTTCTGTACATGTGTGTGTGTGCACACACGCCTGTAGCAGAGTGGGTGTGTAGAGTTCACAGAACAACTTACTGGGGTCAGTTCTCTGCTTCCATCATGGGATCCCAGGGATGGAACTCAGCTCAGCTAACGAGATGGCAAGAGCCATTTTAATGTGCTGAGCCATTTCACCAGGCTCAGGAGCTCCGCCTTACATGGGTGCACAATGTTGGTTTTGAAATGGGGTAATTTTTTTCCCCATCATACAGTGAAAACTGAACCATAAACAACTCAGGTGCCTAGGCATGGTTGGCAACTGGGGCGTGTGAACTCAGTTTGCTTCCTCCTAAAATAGCACTGCTTCAGGGCTACTATTGCTGGGTTGAAGCCCCATGACAGTCTGAGTCAGGGATTCTATTCCTGCACAAACATCATGACCAAGAAGCAGTTGGGGAGGAAAGGGTTTATTCGGCTTACACTTCCATACTGCTGTTGATTACCAAGGAAGTCAGGACTGGAACTCAGGCAGGTCAGGAAGCAGAAGCTGATGCAGAGGCCATGAAGGGATGTTCTTTACTGGCTTGCTTCCCCTGGCTTGATCAGCTTGCTTTCTTAAAGAACCCAGGACTACCAGCCCAAAGATGGCACCACCCACAAGGGGACCTCCCACCCTTGATCACTAATTGAGAAAATGCCTTACAGCTGGATCTCATGGAGGCATTTCCTCAAGGGAGGCTCCTTTCTCTGTGATAACTGCAGCTGTGTCAAGCTGACACACAAACCAGCCGGTACAGTGACCGAAACTACTTGGGGAGGAGAGGGTTTATTTGGCTTACACCTCCACGCTACTTTTTATCCTTCCTTTGAAGGAAGCCAGGACAGAAACTCAAACAGGGCAGAAACCTGGAGGCAGCAGCTGATGCAGAGAACCTCGTATGATGCAGCTTACTGGCTTGCTCCTCATGGCTTGCTTGGCCTGCTTTCTCATAGAACCCAAGGCCGCCAGCCCAGGGATCACTAATCACTAAGAATCAATCACTAATCAAGAGGATGCCCTACACTGGTTATTACACAGGCATTTTCTCAGTTGAGGTGCCTCTGTTCAGATAACTCTAGCTTGTATCAAGTTGACATAAAGACTAGACAGCATAATCACTAAGCATTTCTATTTTATTTGTTTTTAAGATTTATTTATTTATTTAATGTATGTGAGTACACTGTTGATGTCTTCAGACACACCAGAAGAGGGCATCAGATCCCATTACAGATGGTTGTGAGCCACCATGTGGTTGCTGGGAATTGAACTCAGGACCTCTGGAAGAGCAGCCAGTGCTCTTAACCACTGAGCCATCTCTCCAGCCCACATTTCTATTTTCTTTAGCAGTGCTGATAATGGAACCTAGGACCCTGTGCACGTTAGACAAGTGTTAACCACTGAGCCACACTACCATCCCCTCACTGGGGGATTCTAGGCAGGTGCTTTACCAGTGAGACACACTCCCAGTTCCTTACTCAGGGATTCTAGGCAAGTGTTACCACTGGACCACACTTCCAGGATCTTTAGGCAGGTGCGATACCACTGAATCATGCTGACAGACCTTAAGAGATTAGCATCATTCTCAGATGGAGTGGCAACGTGCACAGCCAGATGAGATGCAGAGTTCTGCTTGAAGGACTAGAGAACCACTGAAGGAATGGAAGCACCCGTCCGCAGGAGGGAACCACAAATGACTGAATGGGAGTTCTGCCTGCTGGACCCACATACATGGAAACACATGCACACATGCACGCACGGGGGCACGCGCGCGCGCAAACACACACACACACAAATAATAAAAAAGGAAAATGAAGGGCTGGGTATGTAGAGCAGTGGTAAAGTGCTTGCTTAGCTCACGCAGGACCCTGGGTTCCACTTGAGGTCCTCAGCCATGAGTTGCTTTGGTGGACAAAGTCTGTCCTGGTCATTGTTCATGTGAGAGGCTGCTGGGCTGGGAGTGGGACTCGAGAAGAAGAGCCACAGCTGAGCCTCCTGCCGTGGGCTCAGTGGTAGCCAGAGAGGCCTCTGGGTGGTTAACTAACTGCTCATTACTTGGCTCCAGGTTGTCCTGGGGCTGGTGACAGGGATGTGTTCTCTCTCTCTCTCTCTCTCTCTCTCTCTCTCTCTCTCTCTGTTGTGGTGTGTGTGTGTGTGTGTGTGTGTGTGTGTGTGTAGCCTTGAATGCCATTCCTCAGGTGTCTTTTACCTTTTATTTGACACAGCACATCTCCTTTGCCAGCTAGGCTAACTAGTCTGTGAGTTCCGGTGATCTGTCTGTCTTTCCCAAAGCTAGGATTCCAGGCCCCACACATGGCTGTTGCATGGGTTCTGGTTCTGGGCCGTCTCCCCAGTCCAAGGCCTGTGTGGTTTTCAAGTGAGGGCGACATGCAGGAAGGAGCAGCTATGACTCGTCGGCTCGGCTGCTCCAGTCTGCTCAGCTCCATGCCTGCCCTCCCCATACTGAGTCCTGGAGCCCAGTGAGACCAGGAGGCCCACTGTGAAGACAGATAGCTGGCCCAGGCACCTGGTGGCACCTCTGTGGCTGTGACAAGTGACAAGCCAAGAGCTAGGTATCAGGTAGTATTCTGGTCTTGCTGTCCACACAGAGTTCATTCATATTCTTTATGATCATCGCTTCTAAACCCTCTAAAAGGAAAATACCCTTAGCCTGAGGGGTTTATTCAAATAGTTCTCAGACTAGCCAGCAAAAAGCAACTGCAAAGGAAAAAAGATTATTTCTGCTCTCATGAAAGTAAGAGGAAAAAATAGTGGCCATAAATAGTAATGTGTCTGTAAATAAGGTAACAGGGAGGTTTCTTGGGGCCTGGCACGGCGACACACACTTGTAATTCCCATACTCTGGAGGCTGAAGCAGGACAGTCATGAACGCAAGGTCAGCCTGAGCTTCATGAGGGGACCCTGTCCTTTTAAAACAGTTTTGTAAAGATTCATTTTTATTTAATGTATGTATGCCTTTATAAAGGAGTGAATGTTATGTGTGTTGAGGGCGCCCACAGAAGAGGGTGCTGGTCCCTCTGGGACTAGAGTCACTGTTGCTTGTGAGCCGCCTGGTGGGGGTACTGGATCATCATCATCGGGAAGAGCAGCAAACACATTTAAGGGCAGAGAGGTTGCTGATGGGCAGCCGCCGGCTGACCCTGCCCTCACCCAAAGGGACTTCACCAAGAACCTGGGCACTGTACATAGGGACAACCTTGAGCCTCCGGGGTAGAATAGAATCAGATGTGACTCAGAGAAGGGAAACTTCTAAAGAGCCACAAGTCTCAAGTCTCCTGGCCAGGGAATCCTGGGCCCGCTGAGCTTCATGCAGGAGAGGAGGAGTTTTCAGAGCAAAGCTGGGCTCTACGGGGACTTTGTCATGAGGCCACAGAAGGACGAAAGGAAGCCAGGAAAAGAGGCAGCAAGCTGGGGGAGAAAGGAGGGGAGCCAGGTGACATTTCTGTTTTTCTTTAGTTCATTGTTAGCCTAGGCTGGCTTCAGACTTGCTATGTAGCCCAGGCTGGGCTACAAACCCTGATCGTCCTGGCCTCTCCTCCTGAGAGCACTGGTCTCACAGGTGGCACCACCTTTGTCCCTTTGCTTTGTCTTTTCCCTCCCTGAGCCCAGTCACGCACTGCACCTAGATGACCGGTTTCTGCCTCCCACGGGGCACCCATGCTTACGCGCTCTTCCCCCATCCCTCCTTGGCTCCCTCCTTTCCAGTTTTCCTGGGTTGCTTGAGTCAGGGTCTTAGTTTATAGCCCAGGGCAGCCTCAACACTGTGGATAGGTGTCCATTGAGGTGTCTTGCGCCCCACCCCTTCCCCTCAACCTGCTGTCTGCACTGCCCCCGCCTGCCCTCCCCTGGAGTGAAAAAATGGGATTGAGGCTGCAGCCCTGCCCGAGGAGGGCTCTCCCTAGGTCTATGGGCAGGGGACTATCTCGTGCTCCTGGAGGCCTTTGACTTGAGCTCCTTGTCCGCAGATGAGCTGGGCCACCCTGAGGGTCACATTCCCTGCCCTGAACCCTGCTCAGCTGCACCGGCTTCTGACTCAGTACCAGCTGGCCTCTGCCATGGGCCCTGTGAGCGCTTGGGAGCCAGGAGCCCCAGACGGCCCGGAGGCCTTCCAGTCAGGTGAGCCTTCCCAGCGGCCAGGCCAAGGGGTGAGTGGGAATGGGGGGTTGAGGGTGGAGACCCCCAAGCTCCAGCTCAGAAAGGCACCAGAGCAGCCCCCTGAGGTGGGAACACAGGAGCCCCCTACCACCCAGCACCTCCACCCAGGAGCCTACTGCGCTGCGCCCCAAGTCCCAGAGTCAGTGTCCTTTCTGCTCCTGGGGCTTCAGACTGGGGCTCAACTGGCACCCAGCAGATGAGGAAATGAACAGCAGGGTGAACAAACAGCCTCTGGAGACATTCCTCAGCTTGGAGCACACATTTATACTGCTTACACACATGCACGTGCCCTGATGGAGCAGCAGAGGTATGTACATGCATACATACATACATACATACATACATGTGTGCATTTCAAA
This sequence comes from Mus musculus, assembly GCF_000001635.26. Lineage (NCBI taxonomy): Eukaryota > Metazoa > Chordata > Mammalia > Rodentia > Muridae > Mus > Mus musculus. Next base: position 142,488,004 of record NC_000071.6, on the reverse strand, counting down.
TCTTAAGTTATACATATCTTCCTTCATAAACATATATCCACAGTGTGTAAAGAGAAGGTGCAGGCTGTGAGTGTGCATGAAGCTTCCTGCTGACTCCCTGTTACCTGCGCACCACTGGCTGGGCTGGGCACAGAGGACGCCTCTAAATAGTACTCCTGGGCCCTGATCCCACGCGTGCACACACACTCACGCACACAAACAGACATGCACACACACACATGGGTCTAGTCTAGATAGCCTAGTCGGGTTTCAGAAGAGACTAGGCTGGGACTCCGCCTGCCTGAAGTCTTGCTGTCTTATGTGGGTGAGGACCTAAGGTGGAGGGAGGAGAGGCCAGGTCCCAGTGCCCCCTCTCATTCCACTGCAGAGGACATCCTGGAGTCCTATGAAAACCCGCCGCCCATTGTTCTGCCGAGCCAGGGCTTCCAGGTAGACCTGGAAGCCGACTGCGTGGAGGACAGCATCTACCAGCACCTGCTCTACATCCGCCACTTCCTGTGGGGGCTGCGGGGCCAAGCCAGCCCTGACAGTGGGCCTGCCCAGCCCGAGAGCATCGAGGTAGAGTGGGGCAGGGATGCTGGTGGTGAGGGGCTGAGTCACTCTGAGCAGCCTGTGGCTTGGAGCCTGAGCTGAACTGAGAACTTGCATTGCCTGTTGCCAGAAGCAGGCACTGGCTGTCCAGAGTGGGCTGGGGATGCAGCAGGTATCCTGAGACAGAGGTCCTGGGTCTCCATTTGTTGTGATGCAAGAGTCTTCACTCACTCTGCCTAACATGGCCTGGCTGGGCCCATAATCTCCTAGGTGGCTTGTCTGTCTCTCTTTCTCACAGGGAGCCATCATGGATACCTGGGCCATCCCCTCCTCTGGGCCTCAACGTCTGTCCACCTTCTCTTCCCAGGGCCTGTACCACACAATTCCTGAGGGCCATCTGGAAGGCCATGGCTGCCCCCTGGCCAATAGGGACCCAGGCAGAGTTGCTGTTGAAACTGCCCCTCCCCATTCTCTTCCTGTCACGGGAGCTCCCCGGGCTCAGGGTCCCCCTGGAAGACAGCCTACCCGAGGGGACCGCAGGGGCTCCCAGGCTGGCTCTCTGCACACTGACTCCTCCTGCATGCTCACTCCGCCCAGCACGCCACTGGGCCTGGAGCCTGCAGGCCCCAGCTGGCCAGAGCCCAGCGGCCTCTGTGGAAGAGCAGTCCTTGACGGGCAGAGGAATGGGCCAGGTGGTCTGCCTGGTGCAGTCCTAGAAGGTGAGGCCTGGCCTGCTCACGATTGGGTAGCAGACCCTCCCTTGTGTCTTGATAGCAGGTCTCCTTCAGCCTCTCTGTCAGCCAATGCTGTGTCCAGAGCATGCTCCTTAGTGCCTTAGAGAGACAGTCCTGGTAGGTGGGTGCATGTGTGCCCTTACGTAGGAGCACGTGTCCATGTGTGTCTGTGCACAGTGGGGCCCACCTGGTCCTATGAGGACTCTTCATTGTGTCCTTGATTATCCTCAAGTTTGAATGGCTTTGGGCGCTCGGAGCAGGACAAGGCAGCAAGCTGCCTCAGGTTCTGGGGCCGGGGCGCAGATCAGGCTTACTCCAGAGGTCCCCACTCAGACACAAGCTCTGGTGTGGAGGCACAGGGCCTCAGGGTGGGCCTCTGTTAGGCTGGAGTCTGCGGCAGCATCTGGGTGCAATGGAGGCTCAGGGAGGATGGGCTTAGAGTGCCATTCTAGTGGCGGAGGGCGTGGGGGGAGGAGAAGACAGTGATCAGATGGTGGGAGGCTAGGGTGTCCCAAATGCATTGGGTTCCGGGTTAATGTCTTGTTGAGTTTGGGCCTGCCCCTTCCCCTGGGCTTGCTGTCATATTCTGTCCTGGTAGTCTCTTCCTAGGGATCCAGGAGCACTTGCCGTGCCCTGTCTTGTGAGACATCTCTGTGTCTTCCTGAGGTCCCCTGTGTACTGACTCTGGGGTGAGTCCTTACCCTCCAAGTCCAATGGCTCCTTAATCTTTCCCCTCCTCTTTGCCCAGGAGATGCGATTCAGGATGCTGAGCCTCCTGCTGAGGCCTCCAGCCCCAGCTCCAGCGCTGAGGACTTCTGCTACGTGTTCATGGTGGAGCTGGAGCGAGGCCCCTCGGGGCTGGGAATGGGCCTGATTGATGGGATGGTGAGGACCCTGGGGCCTCAGCCCTCTACCCCTCCCACCCCCACCCCTTGTTTTTGCAGACTCATCCTCTACAGTGTGAGCACAGTCGAGGCCAGTGAGCGATGCCCTGACTGCCTCATGGGCCTGCCTTTAGGAGCACTGATGGAGCCCAGTGCTTTCCCATGGAACATACCTGGATCTGGCTAGGTCCAGGCATGGGCCCCACAAGTTCACAGGGAGGCTTGGGGCTGGGGTACAAGGCCTTTTCTGGGGAGAGCATGTGTCAGCACCAGCAGCATCTTGAGGCCCCTGCTTCTTCCCAGCACACACCTCTGGGGGCCCAGGGACTCTACATACAGACCCTGCTTCCCGGGAGCCCCGCGGCATCTGATGGGCGGCTGTCACTCGGAGACCAAATCCTGGAGGTGAATGGCAGCAGCCTGAGGGGTGTCAGCTACATGAGGTATGAGCCACACCTGCCTGAGATGCAGGGCTATCCAGGGAGGGGAGGGGCACCTGCAGGCCGGTCCTGCATCCTGGGGGGCGAGGGAGAGGGAGGGAGGCAGTGGCTGGAGCTGTTGCTGCTGCTTCCTCCTCTGCCAGCCTCACCTCTTTCCTTGATTTCAGGGCAGTGGATTTGATCCGACATGGAGGCAAGAAGATGCGATTTTTAGTTGCCAAGTCTGACATGGAAACGGCCAAGAAAATCCGCTTCCGCAATCCCCCTTCCTAATAGACCAAAGGACCCTTGTCCCCACCACCTGTTTCCTGTATCCTCTCCAGGTGCCACCAACAGCCACCACGGCACTCACCCTGCCCCTCACACCCCAGTCCAGCCAATCCTGGTTTTTAAAGTTGACTGAGTGAGTCCCTATGTTGTGGCCTCACGTTGAGGACACCTTTGACAGTGTGCATCTTAGTGTATATTTATTTATATGACAGATGACACTAAGTTGTGACATTTCCTACAGAGCTTTTATGTTTAAAGACTTTAATGGAGAGTTTAGATTCAATAAACTATCTTTTGTATTCTTATAGTGGGGATGTAGGATCTGCACTGTGGTACAGAGCATGTGGGTAACACTGAAGGAAGCCAGTGTTGCAAGTGACCAGCCTCCCTGCCCGGTCAGCAAGGAGAAGCTTCAAGTGCATTCACTGTGGACAGTGATGGAGGGAGTTCCCAACTGCCCCACACCCTGCACCCAGAGGTCGTAATATGCTAGACAGGCACTCTACCTCTAAGCCACACCCCGGCCCCTCACTGGGGGATTCTAGGCAGGGGCTCTACCACTGAGCCACACCCCAGCCCCTCACTGGGGAATTCTAGGCAGGGGCTCTACCACTGAGCCACGCCCCCAGCCCCTCACTGGGGGATTCTAGGCAGGGGCTCTACCACTGAGCCACACCCCAGCCCCTCACTGGGGAATTCTAGGCAGGGGCTCTACCACTGAGCCACGCCCCCAGCCCCTCACTGGGGGGGGGATTCTAGGCAGGGGCTCTACCACTGAGCCACGCCCCAGCCCCTTCCTGGGGGATTCTAGGCAGGGGCTCTACCACTGAGCCACGCCCCCAGCCCCTCACTGGGGGGGGGGATTCTAGGCAGGGGCTCTACCACTGAGCCACACCCCAGCCCCTCACTGGGGAATTCTAGGCAGGGGCTCTACCACTGAGCCACGCCCCCAGCCCCTCACTGGGGGGGGGGGGATTCTAGGCAGGGGCTCTACCACTGAGCCACGCCCCAGCCCCTTCCTGGGGGATTCTAGGCAGGGGTTCTACCACTGAGCCACACCCCAGCCCTTCCCTGGGGGATTCTAGGCAGGGGCTCTACCACTGAGCCACGCCCCCAGCCCCTCTTATATTTTGTTTTGCAACATTCTCACTGAGTTACCCAGGCTGGCCTTGAACTTGCTCTGTAGCTCAAGCAGATTGAGCTTTCATTCTACCTTCCTGCCTCAGGCTTCTGAGCAGCTGGGATTACAGGCCTGCTCCCGCAAGCTAAGCTATGGATGGGATGACATGAATGACCCTTTACCCAAGGACTGCGGTTTCTTTGTAGCTAGTAAACAAGAACCATGAGTCAATGTGGTCCAGTCTTTGGTCCTTTCTTTGAGACTGGGTCAGGGCCAGTGTGGAGCTTTACTGTGAATTCTGGGCCCACACGTGAATCCCTGTGCCCATCTCCATTTTCAATCGCATTGTACAGTTTCTCCTCCAAAGTAAGGGGTCTGCAGGCCTGGAGAAGGCGAGGTGACCAAGTTCATGTCTCCTTGGGCCTGAGGCAGCCTTGTGCCTCTCTCCCTGCTGAGATGACCTCCATTCTTCTCTATTGTCACTGATCACAAAAGTAGGTGGTTGAACACTAAGCTGGGGGCCTAAGCTCTTCTTCTCTGACCCACATCCCTTTACACATCCCTGGTAGGAAGCCAGGGGCTGGTGTGCTGTGATTGTGGCAGTCACATGCCCACACGGAGTATGAACAAATGTGACCATGCTGTGTGCATCTTTAGCAGGGTTAGCAGCTCTGTCCATGTGCTCAGTTGCACAGACTTCATCTTAAAAGAGTTCAGTGTGTGTGTGTGTCTGTGCCTATGTGTGTATCTGTGTTTGTGTGTGCTGCGTCTCTCTCTCTTGTGTCTGTGTGTCTGCCTGTGTATCTCTGTGTGTGTCTCTTTCTGTGTGTATGTGTGTGTGGGGGTGTGTGTAGGTGCACAGGTGCCACATCACGTATTGAGGGAAGGGGACAACCTCAGATGTCAGCCCTCACCTTCCCCTTCCTTCAGACAGTCTCCTTTTCTTGTTGTGTGCTGCCTGCTGTGTGTGCACCAGGCTTGGTGGCCTGAGAGTCTCTGGTACTCTCCTTTCTCCTCCTTCCATCTCACTGTAGGAGCATGAGGCTTACAGACACATGTGCTACTGTTGCTGGCTTTATGTAGGTTCCGGGGATTCGAACTCAGGTCTATATGCATCTATGGCAAGGGCTTTACCTACTAAGCTCTCTCTCTCTAGCCCAAGGTTCTCATATTTTTAACAGGAGAAATTCTTGGTACAAAGGGGTCCCAATCAACTGCAAATAGTCCTCACATGAAAGGGATCTTTGTGGAGGGCACAGTCCTGGATTGGCCCTATTACTTGCTCTCATGCGTCTCCATACTGCCCCCTCCTGGCTGCTACCAGGAACTGCTACAATGTCCCACCTGCTGCTGTGGCTGCATGTGGCTGCACCCAGCTTGGATAAGCAGCCACAACTCAGTGATGCCCAAGATGCTGGATAAAGCATATATTAAAGATCTTACACATTTTTATTGATTTATTTTGAGTGCATGGAATGGGGGTGGTGAGGTATGCATGCATGCCGTGGTGTGCACGTGGAGATACAGAGGACAGCTATGGAAGTTGGTTCTCTCCACCATGTAGGTCCTGGGACTTCAACTCAAGTCTATGGGTACTGTCCATATTCGGGAGCCCACTGAGGCTGCAGGAGGGACCAGATCTACAACTATGTTACATGTGACTTCCATGTGGGTGCTGGCACCCATACCCAGGTCCTTTGCAAGAGCGGTGATCACTCTTAGCCACTGAACCATCTCTCCACTCCCCTGCCCCTAAATTTGCTTTTAAACTGATATTTAAAATTCATGGTTGCCGGCGTGGTGGCGTACGCCTTTAATCCCAGCACTCGGGAGGCAGAGGCAGGGGGATTTCTGAGTTCGAGGCCAGCCTGGTCTACAAAGTGAGTTCCAGGACAGCCAGAGCTACAGAGAAACCCTGTCTCGAAAAACCAACACCCCACCCCCAATTGATGGCTTCATCCAGAAGAAACGCTTACAGCTCAGAACAGAGCTGAGGGGCTGCAGCTGGTGCAGGGTCTCATTCCTGGGTTCACAAGCTCCATGCTGGGGAGCAGAGGAGGGGACCCCACATTCCTGCAGACACTACTGGAAGAATGCCAGCAGGAAGCCTTCTTGCAATAAGCCAGCATGACCTTGTTCAGACAACAGAGAGAGGACATACAGTAAGGGATACCTGCTGACACAGGCAATTCAATTCTTCAAGCAACTCAGAAGAGTGTTTAGGGTTAAACAGTGGAGCAGGCTGCATAGACTGGGGGCGCACAGAGAGATGGGGTGTGGCCACCATAACAGTTCTGATCCTGGATAGTAGGCTTGTACTGGCTGGTTTTGTGTCAGCTTGACACAAGCTGGAGTAATCACTGAGAAAGGAGCCTCAACTGAGAAAATGCCTCCATGAGATCCAGCTGTAAGGCATTTTCTCAATTAGTGATCAAGGGTGGGAGGGCCCATAATGGGTGGTGCCATCCCTGAGCTGGTAGTCCTCAGTTGTATCAGAAAGCAAGCTGAGCAAGGCAGAGCAAGCAAGCCAGTAAGAAACATTCCTCCTGGGGCTGGAGAGATGGCTCAGTGGTTACAAGCACTGGCTACTCTTCCGAAGGTCCTGAGTTCAAATCCCAGTATCCACATGGTGGCTCACAACTATCTGTAATGAGATCAGATGCCCTCTTCTGGTGTGTCTGAAGACAGTGACAGTGGACTACATATAATAAATAAATCTTGAAAGAAAAAGGAAGGAAGGAAGGAAGGAAGGAACATCCCTCCATGACCTCTGCATCAGCTCCTGCTTCCTGATCTGCTTGAGTTCCAGTCCTGACTTCCTTGGGTGATGAACAGCAATGTGGAAGTGTAAGCTGAATAAACCCTTTCCTCGCCAACTTGGTCATGATGCTTTGTGCAGGGCTTCTTGGTTCTTATTATTTAGCCATTCATAAAAAGAGCACAATACAGGCGCTCGGTCAGTGACGCATGCCAAGCATGAGGGGACAGTCTCATCATCCGTTTAAAGGCCCAGTGCTGACTGCCTGTGACCCAGTGCTGGTGTGTGTGTGTGTATGCTGCTTCTGCTGTGTGTGTATTGCTGGTGTGTATGTGTATTGCTGGTGTATGTGTGTATGCTGCTGCTGTGTGTATTGCTGATGTGTATGTTTGACAGGAAGATGCCTGAATCTATGCTAGCTGCATCTGAAAAAAAAAAAGTGGTTTCAATTGCCCAGTATGCAGAGTGTGACAGATCTTGGAGTCTCCATCAAATTCCTCCCCTCAGGGCTCCGGAAACTGCTGAAGAGGAGGCAGAAAGAGTGTAAAAGCCAGGGGGGATGAATGACACCTAAGACTGTCCTCCAGACACAACAGGACTGACACACACATTTGCTCACAGGCCGTGGCAGCTTTCGTGGGCTTTGCACAGATCCAAGCCCACAGGTCCCAGTGCCGAGATGAGGAAGTAGATTCCAGCTCCTATCCCCAACCAAAGAAAAAAATCTGTTTCTCCAAGGGAGCCTCATTGGGTAAACAAACCCCACTTACAGGTAGGCCCCACACTCAGCAGCAGATGGCTAACAGACATCTCAAAACAGGGATGTTTTGAGATCTCATACTGCTTTGTTTGGGTCCCCTGCCCCCTTACTAGTCTTGTGTGTGTGTGTGTTTCTCATTTGTATGTTTCTCCTACTTTCTGAAAAGTATCCCCCCCCCATTTTATTCATTTTTTTAAATCCTTGTTCGTCTTTTCTATTTGCTTGCTTGTTTTCTTAAGAAAGATATGAAATTGGAAGGGCAGGGGGATGGGAGGATCTGGGAGGAGATGAGGGAGGGGAAACTCATCAGAATAAACTGTATGAAAGTAACTATTTTCATTCAAAACTAAAATTATTTTAAAAATATAAGATTGATGGGATGGATCACTGGGTAAGAGGACTTGCTGCAGAGCCCGACAACGTGAGAGCAACCCCTAGGGCAGAACAGACTCGAAATCTGTCCTTAGCTCCACGCATGCTCTGCCTTCCCAAGGAGAACATAAGGAAAAAAATCCAATTAGGTGGAGAGCAACTGAGGAAACCAACCACTCCGCACCAACCCCCAGCCTCTCCATTGCAGGCACACACACACACACACACACACACACATTCATACCACATATTAAAACCTTGGCATGTGTGCAAACGGGTTGTCAAGCATTCATATGAAAGGTGATTATAACAGCCGAGGAGGTGTAAAAGCTTCACCAACGTCACGGGGGCCTAGGAGCCTGGAGCCCAAGCCTCTAGCCAGACGAAGGTAGGAAGAGTGGCTGAATACCGTATGTGACCCTCTGAGGGGCCAGGGCAGCCCCTGCCATCTGAGTGGGCACTTGGCTTTGTCTGGTGCTCAACAAGAAGAGGGCAGTGTGTCTTCAAACACCTCTGCCCTTGTTCAAGCTGGCATGGCTTCATCAACTTTCTGTGCAGTGCTGGTGGAGCCATGTACCCTGTGACTGAAGGATGCCAAGGTTCTGGGCTGCAGAGATGGCTCAGTGGTTAGGATCACTAGGAGTTCTTCCTGAGGACCTGGGTTCAATTCCCAGCACATGGGGGCTCACAAGCTTGCGACTCCAGTTCCAGTGGGTCTGAGGCTCTCTGACCTCTGCATGCAAAACATGCGCATGGCGCGCTGACATGCATGCAGGCAAAAACACTCACTGAATAAAGCAAAAGGCTAATTTTTTTTTTAAGTCACTAATGACACTGTCCTTCCTGCCCTCACAGGAACAGATAGCACTCCCTGAACACATCTGTCCAGGCCCAGCTCGGGGAGGGAGTTTGGCCCGGGCCCAACAGGCCTAGTGGTAACAAGTAAAGCTCTCCCTGAACGTGAATCCGGACACGAGGCCCACGTGGGCTTTAGTAACCCCGTGGCCTCGATAGGTGCACCCCACTTAGCCGCACACCTCAGCCGGAGCCTAAATTCAACTTTTCCTGAGGGAACTCCAGCCCCAATACAGAGCCCAGAAACAAAGTGAAGGATGGAGTTGTGGGTGGGGCCAAAGGCGTGCGCATCAATAAACTGGTGCGGTGGCGCCATCTGGTGGCCATGTGCTGTCAGTGCCTGAGTAGTTCTGAAGAACTATCTGTCCAGGGCTCAGGAAAATTGCAAAAATTCTCAGCAGGCAGGAGCCTGCACCCTTGAGCACCATGAAACCTGGAAGCCTCTGTGCAGAACCACTGGAGCACATAAAAGTCCTCCAAGTCTAGCCTTCCATATCCTTAAGTTAGGAAGCAGCATAATTAGGCAAACACCACCTGCATGTGGACCCAGAAGACACCGCGCCCTCATGAATACACCTTGAGTTTTATTTAGCTTTTAAAATGTCTTATGTGACCAAGGCATGGCGTGCGTTCTGAGAGTTGGTTCTTGCTTTCCAGCTCGTTCTTCCACTGCTGTAGCAAGCCTTTGAGCTTTGAACTGCTGTCTTCACAGCTACATACACACCATGGTACGCAGCCTTACACATGAGATCCAGGGGTCAACCCTGGGTCATCAGGGGCATCTAGCAAGGCCTTTTATGTGCTGAGTCATCTTCTAGGCCCAATTTCTTTTGTAGCCCAGGCTGCATTTCAAGTTGTTACCTAGCCAAGGCTGACCTTGAACTTCTGACCTTTCTCGAACTTCACTCCACCTGCTGAGTGCTGGGATTGCAGTGTGCACCCCATGCCTGGGGTTACACTCAGGATTAAACTCAGGGCTTTGTGAGTTTCAGCTCCAGAGCATGTCATTTCTGTCACATCAAGGACACAGGAGCCAATCAGGGGACCCAGGTATTTCCCTCAACAGAGGGCAGGGTGGGAAGGCAGCAGCCCAGGCTCCCTGGCTCTCCAAGTCCAAGGAAGGCAGAGAGAGGGGCCTGGGCTGTACACAGCACTGGAAGATTTACTTGGTGGCAGGCACAATGGCTCAGTAGGTAAAGGCGCTTGTCACTGAGCCAGGCAACCAGCCAAGACCCACATGGCTGAGGAGAGAACCGAGTAGCAAAAGCTGTCTCCTGATCTCGTGTGCACTGTGGTGTGTGCAAGCACATACATGTAATATTAAAGAATTCTCTTTTGGTTTTTTGAGACAGGGTTTCTCTGTGTAGTCCTGGCTGTCCTGGAACTCACTCTGTAGACCAGGCTGGCCTTGAACTCAGAAATCCACCTGCCTCTACCTCCTGAGTGCTGAGATGAAAGGCATGTGCCACCACTGCTCAGCATAAATAATTCTTTAGTTTATTTTTCCTGCACTGCTCCCTGCCCCCAAATCCAGAAATGAGTAACAGCAGCAAGCAGACCAGGCCATTTCTGCTCGGCCTAGGAAGTAACACTCAGTCACCTACCGGCTGCTCAAGGCTGACTGGCCAGCCACAGAGACAAGGTGAGATGACTCATCCCCAGGGGCTGGTGATCCCATCCTGACAGTCATGTCCACCATGCCTCACGAGTCACCCACGCCTGCAGCTCAGCTCCAATACTGCTGACTGCCCAGGCTCTCACGCTGTAGCTACTGTTCAGGTGGTGACTGTCCCTTCAACCTGGCAGGAGGCCAGCCTCCTTCTCCACCAGCCGGCTGACCGTGCGCAGAGCCAGAGGCAGGGCCACGTTGGTGTCCCGGTGGTAGCGGGGCTGGCACACGCCTGCAGGAGGTGTGAACACAAACTGGGCCACACTGGGCATCTTTAGTAAGGTTAGCAGCTCTGAGGCCCGGGTCCGGATGGATTCCGCACCCTCTTCACTGTGCACAGAGCTGGTGGCTGGGTTCTGGGCCAGGGTTCGCATTTTTGACAGGAACAGTGACACCCTGGGAAAGAGAGGGTCTCAGGTCCTTAGCTGCCAAGAATCAATTCCCCAAGGCACCTAAATGGTTGCCCTCTATGGGTTTCTCTGTGCTTCCTAGCTGGGTACCTTGGGATCAGGTCTTGGCTCCGGGAGGCTAGTTTGGTCAGTGTGGTCATGAGTGCAGTGACCACCTCTGGAGGACAGCAGGGCAAGTCGGCTAAGGGGCGGGACTGGGTGACTTCAAACAGCAGGGCTTCCAGGGCTTCAAAGAACTTGTTGATCTGTTCCGCTGTGCACCTCTTGTCCCAAGTCACCGACAGGTACTCACCAATGGCCCACACCTAGGCCCAGAGCAGGGGTCAGCACGCATGGGGCTTGCTATTTGACGGGGGAAGGTGGCTGTGCACTTACCACACAAGTGAACACGCTGGCTCGGCTGTGGATGCTGCTCACGCTCCCCACGAACTCCAGGAGCTCTCGTGAAAGCTCCACCACCAGCGATGGCTTCAGCTTACACAGCACCAGGAGCTGGGAGCTCAGCACCCTGTGAGGAGAGCGGGAACGCTGGGCTGTGTACTCAGGGCAGGCCCAACCCCAGTCCACCCAATGGGAGCAGGGGAGCCAGAGCAGATGGCTGAGGTCAGAAAGGGAAAACTTGCCACCCATTAAGGAGCCTTTGACTCCAATGGGGACATGAATGCCTGAAATCCAGGCTAGTTGAGAGAATGAGGTAGGAGGAAGGCTGTGAGTTCTAGGATAGCCTGGGGTGGAGTGAGACCTACCACAAAACTGAGGAGTAGATGGCCTGCCAGGAAGGGGCTGGGGTGTGGCTCAGTGGTAGAGCCCCTGCCTAACATCCAGGTGGCCCTAGGTTTAATCCCCAGGATGGGTGTGTTTGTGTGTGAATAAACCCTCTAAAGCAGTGGCTCTCAACCTGTGGGTCACATATAAGATACCCTGCATATCAGATATTTATGCTATGATTCATAACAGCAGCAACATACAGCCATGAAGTAGCGGTGAAACAATGTTATGTATTACAGGGTCATAGCATTGGGAAGGCTGAGAACCACCTCAGTGGACAGGACCACGTGCAAGAGAGACATGAGCCAGCCCGAGAGGACACAAAGTATCGAGGAGGAGGAGGAAGAGGAGGCCACTAGGATGTGCTGATGGGAGGAGGAAGTGCAGGCTGCAGGGGAAGTGCAGGATGGAGGAGGAAATGCAGGCTGAAGAGGAACTGGCAGGATGGAGGAGGAGATGCAGGCTGCAGGGAGAACTGGCAGGATGGAGGAGGAGAGATGCAGGCTGCAGGCGGAACTGGCAGGATGGAGGGCCAGTGCTCAGGCCCCTAGCATGTGGGCAGGACAGGGGAGGCACAGGAAGTGGTCTGTGTGTGTCATGGGCACTGCGACCTTGCCAGGGCCGGGAGCCTACCCGTGCACACGGGCCTCATACTGAGGGACCGGGTAGAGGGAGTCACTTCTCTCCAGGAGCAGCAGTGCCAGCTGGTTGATTAGGGCCCCATCGGCAGTCTGGGATCAAGAACAGAAACAGGCTGTCTTGAGCAGTGGGCGCCTTTGCCTTCCGCCCTCTGGGAGGAGCGAAGCCTTGGGGGTGAAGCTCCCCATCCCTGGCCTGCCTCCCCCAGCACCCTGGGCTGGGAGGACTCAGAGGCCCCAGCCTCCCTGGCCCATGCAGCTGCCCGTGAGAAGCCCCACTGTTGCAGGCTGTCGGGGCGCATACCCCAGCACTGCGAGCCAGAGAGAGGCGGACAGGTCTGAGAGTTGAGGCCAGTCTGGTCCACGTGGTAAGCTTCAGACTAGCAGGGTTATACAGAGAGGTGGTGTCTCAAAACCAACCAAACATAAATAAATAAATAAATAAGCAAGCCAGCCAGCCTGTTCCCTGAGGCCAAGGCTCCGTCTTGTCTGGGCGAGTGACCCCAAACTGCCCATTCTGTTGCTAGACGACCTCGAGGGGTTCTGTGGATTCTAGTCATCTGACCTGTGGACACGCAGCCAGGAGGGAACCATTGGGCTATGGTGGGGTACTGGGACACACTCTGTGCTGCCAGCCTCAAGTGTCATGTGCCCACCCTGTCCCGAGGCTCTGGCTCTCTTACGCAGAGAAGCCATGCAGAGTACAGCAGGCCAAACCTACTTGGGGTCAAGGCTGGTGCAGCACACTCCGGGCCAGTTCCTCTTGTCTATGTGATGTCTATGGAGGAGGGGACCTGGGCGTGGCTCACCTGGGTCACAGCTGAGAAGAAGGCCTGAAGCAGGACGGGCACCGCCTCCGCACACTGGGTTACCCGGGCACAGCTGGCCATGGGCTTCAGCACCTGGTGAAGTGGCGTCAGCCTGGAGACACAATAGGGCTACTGAGTGCCTGCCTGCAGTTCCTTCCTGAAGGAGGGACGCTGTGGCTGGCCACAAGTGGTCATGGTTTACCCACTCCTTGGGATCACACGTACCAAGGGGCTCCCAGGACAGCAGAGCCAGGGACAGGCCAGCAAGGGCTGAACCGAGAGGCCTGCCGACCCCCGTGCTCCTCCCACCCCCCCAGAATATGCTAGGCCTTAGTTTTACCACTTGGATAGTGGACTGCTCACAGCACCAGGGTCAGTGAGCAGAGTCCGGGGCAGTAGTGATGGGGACCATGGCTGTCCCCTCAGGCTGAGGGTGAGAATACACAGCCTAGTCTCTGGCATAGAACCCCACCTCTCTGTGGAACCGCTGGCCTTGGTACGGAGCAGGTGCCGGAAGAGTCCTTGGAACTGTGGGTCCTGGAAGGCCTCCAGGCAGCTGGGGACCCTGAGGGAGATATCCCAAAGCAGCCTTTCCGACGGAGTCTGTGTGGACCTAAGAGGACAGAGGCTGGGATGCAGCTCTTAGCACAAGTCAACTGTAGACAGTCCTATTTGCCCTGATGCTGGGGGTGCTGGTTATAACATCACAGGCTCTCGGGGCTGGGGAAGGGCTCCGTACACAACGACATGGGAGGCTCCTCTTCATGAACATGAGTGTGCTTGAGGAGCCCAGGGGCCCAGGGGCTCTTCTGGGTGGATGGCCAACGACCCAAAGATGTACTACTGTCTGTGGACTGGAGCCTGGTCCAGGGGCTCGGGGGCAGTCAGGAGGAGAGCTAGTGCCCGGTTGCACGGGAGGAGCCAGAGTGGGCCCACCTGAGCTGAAGGTCCAGGGCGGCAGTCAGACAGGGCAGGTCAAGCAGCGCATGCAGCATCTCCACGGCGGTGCCAGCATCCACGAGAGCTGGGAGGAGGACCACAAACTCCGCTGTGAGAGGAGGGCTGTTCCAAGCCAGGAACTGCGGGGGTGAACAAGACAGCTCAGCAGGCAAGAGGATGCTAGCTGGCCACACCTCATCCAGCGGCCTCCTACTGCCCACTCTCAGCACAAAGACACTCTGTTTAGACAGGGACACTGGACCAACCCCTCCCCCTCCTTCCCACACTGCCTGTGGTGAAGCTGTCTGTCTTTGGCTATGTTTTAAGGGTTTTACTTCCTACTGCTAATGTGTGTGCATGCGTACACGTGAGTGGAAGTCAAAGGCTGTCTCCGTTTACCACACGGGTCCCAGGGACAGAACTCTGACTGCCAGGTCTAGCAGCAAGTGGTTTTACTAGCGGGAGTCACCTCTCTGGTCACATTTGCCATTTTATTTTTTTCTTTGGCAGCCAATTTTGAGCTGTCAATGAAGGTAGCCATTTCTGTATTACTTATTTTTAGACAAAGGAGTGAGTGAGTTTGGGGGTAGGGAGAAGGCTCAGTCAGTAAGGTGATCACTGCATAAGCAGGATCTGTAAAGAGCACGCAAGAGTGTGCACCCAAAACCCCCGTGCTGGGAAGGAAGGCAGAGACAAGGACAGTACTGGGGCTGGCTGGCCATTCAGCCTAGGCACACCCATGATCCCGATAAAGCAAGATTCTGTTTCCAAAGAGGGGAGGAGATTATTAATGTGATAAAAAATGAAGTTCTAAGTCCCAGATCCCCATAACCCTTGTAAAGCTAGGCTGGGCAGCGCATGACTCCACAGTACTCTACTGTGAGGAGGCACAGACAAGAGAGTTCCAGGAAGGCCACAGACCAATTAGCCTGGGGTATGCAGGTCAGCAAATGGAGACTGTGTCTCAACCAACAAGGTGGAAAGTGAGAACCCCAGCACCAAGCTTGTGATTTCATCTCTACACACATACACCTAGACTCATATACCCACACACGGGCTCACGAGAGTGTGTGCACGCGCAAACACACACACACACACACACACACACACACACACACACACACACACACACGAGTTGCATGAAGTGCCTGCAGAGGTCAGGAGAGGGCGCTGGATCCTTTGGAATTAAGGGTTACACATGGTTGTGAGATACCTTGTGTAGGTCCTTTGCAAGAGCAGCCAGTGCTCTAACCACCAAGCCATCTCTCTGGCTCCTAGGTTTTTCTTATCTTTGTAGCCCTGGCTGTCCTGGAAGTATGTAGCCCAGGCTGGTCTCAAACACTTAGAAATCCCCGTGCTTCCACCTGAGTACTGGGATTACAGATGTTCACCACAGCATCACATCTGGCTTGGTTTGCTTTTTGATATAGGGTGATATGTAGCCCAGGCTGGCCCAAAAGCAGGCCTTGAACTCCTACTTCTGATCCCTTGCCTCAGCCTCCTCTGGGCTGAGGTTACTTGGTGTCTGGTTCCCACGTGGCTGCCTGAGCTGACTCTGGATGCTATGATACAGGGGAACCCCTAGCCTCACCCCTCACTGTACCCCAGACTGAAATCATCTGCAGGGGAGCCCTGGGCCCACCCCGATGAAGCCCACACATGCCTTGAACAGACTTGGGAAGCTCAGCCTGAGAAGGCTGAGAAAGTGGGAGTCGAAGAGAGCCAGGTTGTGTGTGCAGAAGTGTATGACCTCAAAGGCCAGGGTCGGGCTGTGGAAGCGTTCAGAAGGGAGACCTCGGAGCAGCTGCCCGTAGACGGCTTCTGCGTCCATGGCGGCCGCTTCCCCTGAAAGACACCAGGAGCCGGCAGGGCATTAGGCTCTATAGCAGCAGCATCTGCAGTGACTCACGAGGATTCCTGCTGCAGGCCAGAGCTCAGGCAGCCTGGTCGAGCCTCCAGGGCTGCATGAATCTTCAGAACATAACAGGCCTCCTGGAGATGTTGACACCTCCCTGAGGCCACAGAGCCCAAATCACGGCGACATTGTCGGGAAGGTAGCAGGCCTCAACTTTTGACTTTCACGGGCCCATGGTACATCAGAGTCCTGAGCTTGGCACAGAACAATAATCTCAGTCATTCTGGAGGTCGAAGCAGAAGAATTACAAGTTCAAGACCGACCCGGGCAACACTTGACAAACCATTCCCAAATAAAAGGAGGCTGGGTGTACTGGCTTTGTGTGTCAACTTGACACACGCTAGAGTCATCAGAGAGGAAGGAGTCTCTGTTGAGGAAATGCCTCCATGAGATCCAGCTGTAAAGTATTTCCTCAGTTAGTGATCAATGAGGGAGGGCCGAGCCCATGGTGGGTCCTGGGTTCTATAAGAGGGCAGATTGGACAAGCCACGGGTAACCAGCCAGTACGCATCACCCTCTCCGTCTCCTCCTCAGCTCCTGGCTCCAGGTCCCAGCCCTGCTGGAGTTCCTGTCCTGACTTCCTCCAGTGAAGGACTATGATCTGGAGTAAGCCGACCCTTCCCTGCCCAATTTGCTTTTTTGGTCATGGTGTTTCATCACAGTAACAGACACCCTGACTAAGACACTGGGTGTGGTGGCACACTCTTCACCCCAGTACTTGGGAGACAGAGGTAGGTGGATCTCCATGAGTTCCAGGTCACCCAGAGTTACACGTGAAAAAAATCAAAGAAACTAACCAACCAAGTAACAATAAAACAAAGCAATCAGAATAAAGAGTGCTGGGATTAAACTCAGTGGTAGAGCCCCTGCCTAGACTCCCCCAGTGAGGGGCTGGGGCAGTGGCTCAGTGGTAGAACCCCTGCCTAGAATCCCCCAGTGAGGGGCTGGGATTAAACTCAGTGGTAGAGCCCCTGCCTAGACTCCCCCAGTGAGGGGCTGGGGCAGTGGCTCAGTGGTAGAGCCCCTGCCTAGAATCCCCCAGTGAGGGGCTGGGGGTGTGGCTCAGTGGTAGAGCCCCTGCCTAGAATCCCCCAGTGAGGGGCCGGGGGCGTAGCTCAGTGGTAGAGCCCCTGCCTAGAATCCCCCAGTGAGGGGCTGGAGTGTGGCTCAGTGGTAGAACCCCTGCCTAGAATCCCCCAGTGAGGGGCCGGGGGCGTGGCTCAGTGGTAGAGCCCCTGCCTAGAATCCCCCAGTGAGGGGCCGGGGGTGTGGCTCAGTGGTAGAGCCCCTGCCTAGAATCCCCCAGTGAGGGGCCGGGGGCGTGGCTCAGTGGTAGAGCCCCTGCCTAGAATCCCCCAGTGAGGGGCCGGGGGCGTGGCTCAGTGGTAGAGCCCCTGCCTAGAATCCCCCAGTGAGGGGCTGGGGGCGTGGCTCAGTGTTAGAGCCCCTGCCTAGAATCCCCCAGTGAGGGACTGGGCGCATGGCCCAGCACTACTAATAAATAAACAAAACAGAAATATTACCTCTAAGTGTCTAGAAGAACTGTGTGGTCTGAGTCCCATTCAGCCAGACTCACCATGGTTCAGGAAGAACTGGGCAAGAGGCACCAGTGCCCGCTCGCTGCCAGGGTCCTCGCCCAGCCTCCTGTGCAGGGCCTTCAGGCAGGAGAGGGTGCGATAGAGGAAGGAGGGGTCCTGCCGGCACAGCACATCCAACACCGACACAGCTTCCACCAGGCACTGCAGGGACACTGCGCTGTGTCAAGGTCCGAGCAGCACCTCCCCGCTACCCTGCAGGCTACTTACAGCTTTCTGTAGGTCCGAGTCCCCCTTCCTCAGCGCTCCTGGAACAAAGAGAGCTGGCTTGTCTCTAAACAGTGCCGCAAGACTGCCTATGTGGCTGTGGCCACAAGCAGTCATGTGACAAGAGACCACCTTGGAGGGCAGTGTAGGATGGGGCCAGGTGTTGGCAGCCTGGGGACTCACTCCGGTTACTCTGCTCCAACAGGCGCTGGCAGTACTCAAAGGCCACCTCCCTCAGCCGCTCCCGAGGGGGCAGCAGTCGGCTGGCAGTGGAGGCCGCAGACAGCACAGACAGGGTGGAGCCCTCGAGCTCTGACTTGTCATCTGTAGGAGAAAAGGACACCCTGATGCCCTGTGTAGACGGGCAGCCTGGCAGGGGACATGCTCTGGCAGCCTCCCAGAGTTCAAGGTCAGAAGTATGAGGCTACTGTCAGCTGGTGCCAGCTGCACACATCTGTCTGGGCTGCTGACTGGTGTTTCTGTTTGGTTTTTAGCGTACTAAAACAAGATCTTGGGGCCGTAGAGATGGCTCGGCGGTTAAGAGCGCTGGCTGCTCTTCCAGAGGTCCTGAGTTCAATTCCCAGCAACCACATGGTGGCTCACAACCATCTGTAATGAGATCTGGTGCCCTCTTCTGGTGCGTCTGAAGACAGCTACAGTGCACTCACATACATAAAACAAACAAATCTTAAAAATAAAACAAAACAAGGTCTTGATATGTAGCTGAGGCTGACCTCAAACTTATAATCCTCCTGCCTTAAGTGTGATAGGTATTATTAGACTTTGTTTTTTGTGTGTGTGGGGGGGTTGTTTTTGTTTTTGAGACAGGGTCTCAACACAGCCTGGGTTGTAACCCAAGCTGTCTTCCAACTATGTATCTGAGACTGACCTCGAACCCCTGATCCTCCCGCCTTCACCTCCCAAGTGCTGGGTTTACAGGCACATGCCACCATGAGCAGCTCAGTTTTACTGTCTATAATCTAAGTCTGCAGATGGGGCGAGAGCAGGTGGGCTGGGAATACTGTCTGAGATGATCCGTCTGGCTCTCTGGGAACACTTTGGAACACCTTGTGGAGACACCAGCATGACTACAAATGATGCTGGCCTGTGGTTTTGGTTCTCCCTGGGGTCAGTGGGCCCTGATGCTGGCCTCCAAACTCATCACACACCTTGCTTGGCCTACAGATACCTGTGGTGTGCATCTAGGCTACACTGTAGGGCACAGGTGCCTCCTGCCCCCAAGCCACAGTGTACTTGTGCTCCCTGCCCCTCGGTGCCCTCTCCCACCCCGGGTGCACCTGCATCAGGACTGCAGGGGTCCTCGGGACCACTGTGCAGCAGCCATTTCCTCAGCATGGAGAAGGCCTGCATGTTCACCCACTGGTCCTCTGTGAAGTGCTGGCCCGTGGAGAGTACCGTGAAGAAGTCAGAAGCTACTGCTCCATCCACCTCAGTGATGGGACCGGGCTATGGGAGGAAGAACAGGACTGGAGATGAGCCCTCTGGGCTCTTAAACTACTCAGGAGAGCAGAAATCATGGAGGCTGCGAGCTCCAGCATGGCCCGGAAGCCTGCAGTACCTGCCCTCTCCCAAGGTTGTACTGCAGGATGCATCCACACCCTCGATCCAGCCAGGCCTATGCGAAGACCTGGAGACACATGCTACTGACCCAATGCAGACGTGTGTCCTGCAGTGCACGGAACAGGAGTCACAAAAGCGGAGGAGCTAGGGCTGGCCGGACTCAAAGTGCACCCCCATCCCAGGACGCCCGTCCACTCTGAGGTGGGGATAGCAATGTGGCCTCATTGGAACCAAGAGGAAGGACGTGCAGCATCCACAGGGACCTGCCTGGTGAGACTGGCTACGTGTGGTGCCCATGTGTGGGACGGACAGTAGGGTTGGTTTTATTTTTTGTGGCATGGTCGCACATAGATCAATCTGACCTCAAACTTGCTGTGTATTAAGGGTGGCTCTGAAATCTCGATTCTCTTGCTTCTGCCTCCTGGATTCTGCGATTCCAGGTATGGACCAGCATTATAGATGAGCACCTCTATGTGGTTCTGGGGCTTAAGCCAAGGGCCTCATACATGCGAGAGGTACATACATACATGCTAGCCAAGAGCTCTACCACCTGAGCCACATACCCAGCCTGTGAGGGAGCATTTGTCATTTCAACTCCGCTGAAGCAGTGGGGACTCACCTGCCGGGTCCTGGGTGTGGAGAAGAAGCCCCCTGAGTACGGAAGCCCCTGCTGGATGCTGGCGTAGCGAAGCCAGTCCACCAGCCTTTTGCTGAGCAGGTTGGTCTGGTCTGCAGGAGGAGAAGGGTACAGTGTGTGTGTGTATGTGTGTGTATGGGGGAGGGGGGGAGAGTTAAACCCCCAGACTCCCAGGTAGTGCTGAGTTTGTTCAAGAGAAATTGGGGCTCAACAGAACCCAACACCATGGGTGCAACCTGGTAAGCTATGCAGGCTTCTCCAGACAGCTCAACCCTCCCCCCACCACACCCTATAGTATAGCCGCTGTGGGAAGATGCGTCCAGTACCTTCCATGAGGATGCCCGGGGCAAGGCCAATGACCTTGGACAGGATGGGGAGGAGGGGCCGGACACTGGGCCCCTCAGGCTGCCGGTTCTCGAGGATCTTGAAGATGCGCTGGCTCACACATCTGATCTCTCCTTTTCTGTCTCCCTTCAAAGCAGGACAGGGAGCTGAGGACACGGTTCAGCTGGCAAAGCGAATGCCTTTCCAGCTCATGGACCTGAGTTCAATCCCCAGAGAGAATCTGGAAAGTACACTAGAGTCGCTCTTCGAGTGCAGGGACCATCTGTTCAGGAATGTCACATGGGCAGCCCAGGCTCTAAAGTTGGACTTAGCTATCAACAGAGACTTGGTGTGTGTGCACACTGGAGCATGTGTATATTATGTGTGCACCCATGAGACAGGAGAGGGCAGGGGGGCTATGCACACTTGAGATACTCATTAGACCATCCGAGGGGGGCTGGAGAGATGAGATGGCTCAGCGGGTAAGAGCACTGACTGCTCTTCCGAAGGTCCTGAGTTTAAATCCCAGCAACCACATGGTGGCTCACAACCATCTGAAATGAGATCTGATGCCCTCTTCTAGTGCATCTGAAGACAGCGACAGTGTACTTAGATATAATAATAAATAAATCTTTAGGCCAAGCCGGGCGTGGTGGTGCACGCCTTTAATCCCAGCACTCAGGAGGCAGAGGCAGGCGGATTTCTAAGTTCGAGGCCAGCCTGGTCTACAAAGTGAGTTCCAGGATAGCCAGAGCTATACAGAGAAACCCTGTCTCGAAAAACCAAAAAAAAAAAAAAAAAAAAAAAAAATCTTTAGGTCAGATCAAGAGGGGCCGACTGGAGTGAGCAACCTTCATTCCCAGCAACCACATGATGGATCACAACCATCAGTACAGCTACAGTGCATTCATATACATTAAATTAATCAATAAATCAATCAATCTTTAGACCATCCAAAGGAATGGGCACCAAGCTGACTGGGTCGCTGTAGCACACAGATACATGGAGGGACGCAAACCAGCTTGCTGTATTCCTGAGACCTCCCAGAACCACCAGAAACAGACGCCACTCACCCACTACCCCACCAACCCCAATGGTGGCAATTGTCTTACCTGGGCCAAGAGCACAGAGGCCACAAGGCTAAGCTGCCGGGTGTTTGGGGTGTGATCACAGGACAGGGCCAGGTCGTTAAAAGGTGACATCTCTCTCAAGATAGCAGCACAGAGGACCTGGAGCTGCTCAGGGCTGGCAGGCAAGCAGAGAGTGGTCTGTAACAGGTCCACACACATCTTCTCCAGCCTGGAACGCAAGATCTATGTCAAGAACACTGGCATCTCAGGAAAGCTGGCTGGGACCTGTCTGGAGGATGCACAGGGGTCCAGGGCTGCTCACTCACCTACGGGGGTACTTGGTGGCTGAGACGATGAGGAAGAGTCTCTGCAGGGCATCCACGGTGGCTGGTCCTGGGGCTTCCTGCAGCAGCTTAGTGACCCGGGAGCAGAAACGCCGTAGCTCCTCATCCTGGATTTCCCTAAGGAAGGAAGGGGGACCACAGCGCTGACCCACGCCCCTAGTGGGGGACAGAGAAGGCAGGGAACAGTCACCCAGGCTCACAGTGCCTGCGGGTGATTTTATAGGACCTGGGGCACAGACAGGTTCCTCCCCTGGGACTGAGACGCAGCACCCCCAGTTTCCTAGTGGTACCCATTAATGGTGAGGCGTACAGCTTTGTTCTGTTGCTCCCGTGGCAAAAAGAAAACACTGTTTTTTAAGGCTTTGCTTTTTGAGACAGGGCCTCACTTTGTAGCCCAGGCTAGCCTGGAGCTTGCAGCAATCCTCCTGCCTCAGCTTCTCCGTGCCAGTAAAAGGTTTTATGAGTCTTTCAAAAGTCAGGGATATTTAGTCCAAGCTGCCTCTCCTCTTACCCTAGAGTCTTGCAATGTAGCCCAGGATGGCCTTGAACTTACTACATAGCCCAGACTCAAACTCTTGATCCCCTTTCCTTATCTTCCCAAGGTGTTTGCCTGGCTCCCCCCACCCCCAGGGCCTTACATAATAAGGAAGTACTCTCAACTTCAAAGGCAGCACTCACACGTGTTGAAAGCCGCTTCCCTGAGCCTTGGGAGAAGAGCAATGCAAAGCTTCCACACTGAAGAGCAAAGACTCCCGGCTGTAAGACTGTAAGAAAGCCTGAGATGTCGCTGGCCTAACACAAACACTCTAGGACTGAGCCGGGCTTCAGTGTGGAAATGTGTTTCCTTGCTTCTATTCCAAGCTTAAAAGGAAGGAAAAGAGGTGGAAGGGGTGCCTGCCTACATGCATGCTGGGTTCCTTCCCAGCACCACAAAATAAAGGGCCATGATGAAGGAATTGCCCAGCGTGGTGGTGGCGCACGCCTTTAATCCCAGCACTTGGGAGGCAGAGGCAGGTGGATCTCTGTGAGTCTGAGGCCAGCTTGGTCTACAGAGTGAGTTTCAGGGGCCACACAGTAAAACTCTGTCTCAGCCATCTCTAAATAAATAAATAAATGGATCAGTTGTCTGTGGGCGCTGAGGAAGAGAGCCCCCAACTTCCTAAATCATGGCTGACAGTCCCACTATGGTGTCCTGACAGGGCTGATGGTTTGCAAACTGCCCCCATTTTGAGCCTGTCTGTCAGGTACTTGAACTTGGTTCTGCACTGTCTCTGCAGGTACCACATGTCCCAGGCCGAGGAAGGTCTCCAGTAGCTTTCCTACCACCCTCGCCTGCTTTGTTTCCTGCATCCTCCACCCAGAGTCTTATTGAGGCACCTAGAGAACAGGCTGGGTGAGCAAAAGGAGATACAAATGGCCCAGGGTTGTACCCAACTGGGGCAGTGATAAACCACAGATGCTATGAGACAGGATAGCGTTATTTTTGTGTTGGCATGAAAAGGTTACTGCTTAAAAATGAAAAGTACCCACCCAGTACTGAAGGCAAAGGAGGGCTGTGGGCCCATGGGGAGACTGTGTGGCTGGGTCACCAACCATTTTCCTAATAGATCTTAAGAAAACTGTCTTTGTTTTTTAATTTATTACATTTATTTATGTACATGTTGGGGTGCTCGAGTGGAGATCCAAAGACAACTTGCTGGAGTTGATTTTCTTCTTCCTCCCCGAGCCCCGGGGGTCGAATCGAGAGAGTCAGGCTTGGTGGCAAGGTCATTTACCTATTAAGTCCCTCTGTCTTCGGAGTACTGTCTTGTTCGTAGACTCCAGACTTTTAACTCTTTCAGGCTCTGGGAGATCCCAGAGATCTTAACCATTCTAAACTTTCCCCACGAGTGGCCCAGCTCAGAGTCCAGATTTGTCCCTTTGCATTTTCAGTTTACCAAATGCATCAGGTCTGGGCTTCGGGTAGTCGTTTCCTTCGCTGAATCACGTACCACCAAGTCTTGGGCTGGCTATTTGGGAAAGAACCTAGACTCTCAGTGCAGGGTCAGCACTAGCATGGACCCAGACACGATGAGGAGGATCCCTTAGCTGAGTTGTGCGCCTCACATTCCACGCAGGTCGCCCTGAGCCCCGGACCCGGCGCCACACGGAGACCCGAACCGTGCAGCGGGACCACCGCCTCCCCGCTCCTCCCCGGCTTCGTCTCACGCCCCGTGGCCCCAGCCCCAGATCGGCAGACCTGGCCTGGTGCAGCAGACTTTCCGCGCCCGCCGAGAACATGCCGACACGGCTCCAAGCCCACCAGTGCCCGAAACGTTGCCGCGGACTTCCGGGATCGTGTCACATGACGTGTCATGTGACCGGACTGTGTCTGCCCTCTTTCGCCCCACCTCTTACCCCCGCCACCACCCTCCCGCGTCCTGGCTGGATCACGTGGGAGAATCTGGAGCGCTAGCTGACGGCTTCCGGTGCCACACCACGTGGGAGGGCCATCCCTCCCACTCCCCCGCGCAAAAGACAGACCAGCTTCCGGTCCTGCGGCAGGTGGGCGGGGCGGGGCGGAGGCCTTGGCCAAAATATTGCAGTACAGAAGCCAGTTCCCGCCTAGCTCCTGGGCTTCTCTCCACGTCAGTCAGCAGCCAGGGAGTCATGGAACCGTGGTCCTTGGAACCCAGAACTCCTGGCTCCGAAACAGTTTCCTTTGATCCCGGAACTGCCAGTGGTAGACTCTAGACCTGGAGAGACTAGGCAGGCACATAGTTTAGCAGTAGGGTGACTAGATTTACCCCAGTGAGAGGCTGGGGGCGCGACTTGGTGGCAGAGAAAGAACATCCTTAGCAAAAGCTGTATGGCAGACACGTTTTATAAATTCTGTCAGGCTCTTTGCTGCAGAAATACCCAATGTCTTGCTAGTCTTGGGTTTTAAGATGAGGCCCTGGCACTATTCACCTATTTGGGTTGGGAGATGGGTGCCTATTGCACACACAGAAAAAGGAAACTGGTAGTAGACTGAGGAGCTGTCACAGTGGGAAAGACACTTGGACCCGTGTCTTTCTGGCTCTTGCCAATCAATACCTAGTGCTCATGGCCTAGTAATAAGCAAGGCTTCAGGGAGAAACGGGCAGAAGTAGAAACGGCTCAGCTGGTAAAAGTGAACATGAGTACCTGAGTTCCATCCCTGGGTGGCCATATAAAAATAAAACCCACACTTGCAGTCCCAGCACTGAGGAAGTGGAGATCGGAGTATCCCTAAGGGTTGCTGGCCGGCCCTAGCTTACTTGGCAAGTCCCAGGCCAACGAGAGATTCTGTCTCAGAGAAGAGGTAGGGCAAGAAAGAAGACTCAGAACCTGAAAGTGATTGACACACAGGCCTGACAGGCTGAGTTTGGGTCCTCAGAAGCTACATAAAACCTGAGCCCAGTAGTGTAAGGATTTGTAATCCCAGCACACCTACAGGAGATGGAGGAGGCAGGAGACTCTCCTGAGGCTGGAGGATAAGCCGCCCTGGCTTATGAGATGGTAAAGAGAATCTGTCTCAGACAAGGTGTAAGTAGCCATGAGGGTGGGCACCTGAAGGCTGTCCTCTGATCTGCTCACGTCTCCTGTGGCCAGTGTACATATGCCTATGCCTCTGCATGTGAACACACACCCCACTTGAGGAACAGCAGCTGAGGTTGTCCTCTGCCTCCACACAAATACACACACAGGTGCAGTCACACCCAAAAACATGTACACAGAAAAAAGGGACAAGTGGGTTGTTTCTCACCTGGCTGAGTGTCAGGATGAATGCCAGGGGCTCTGAGGCAGCCGCCATGGGGTGGTGGCTTGAGTGAGAATGGCTCCCATGGGCTCATATACTTGAATGTTTTGACCCCAGTTGGTGGAACTGTTTGGGAAGGGTTAGGGGGTGTGGCCTGCAGTCAAGTGCCCAAAGCATCCCCCATTAGCTCAACTCTGTCCTGCAGCGGCTGTCTCAATATGTAAACTCTCAGCTACTGCCCCAACCCTATGCCTGCTTGTCTGCTGCCACGCTCCCTGCCACAATGGTCATAGACTCTAACCCTCTGGAACTTCGAGCTGCAAATTAAATGCCACCCCCTTTGTCACACCCTGGCCCAGCGGTGGACCTGTGTCAAAAGTCAGGGGAGATGGGCTAGCTCTTGCCATCTGTACACCATCTTGCATCCTTGGAGCTCAGGCACCGGCAAGACTCTACCTCACCCCATGGCTTCCTGGACTGCACACCTGGGAGGCATGCAAGGAAACACCTGGGGACCAGAAGCAGTAGTGCGTGTCCAGGCTATCTATTGGTCTGCCCTTCACAGTCACCCACTCCCAGGGACCACTCATACCCTTGGGTACATCTCTTTAATATATAATTTTTATTTCTGGTTATAGAAACAAATGCTAAGAGGAGAAAACAGAGCTTCCCCACCCACATACAACAACCGAATAGATAAAAGAACAGTTCAAATGAATGAAAAAGAAAGTAGAAATTTCCACTTTGTTATAGCTTTAAAACATTAACGTCTAATAATAGTTAGAAATCACATTCAGGTGTCAAAACTTTTTGTTTAAAAAAAGGATGGTTCTGTTATAAAAAAATACTGTATCCCGTTTGAAATGAACGCCCAGGTGTTGCTGCTTGGTGTGTGGGTCCGCAGGCCTTTCTTACCCCTGCCTCCAGAGTGGGACCTTCGCTCACTGAGGTGGGGCACGTCCCATCTCTGGAACTCGGATTCCCATCGTATTGGGTACCACTGCTTTTAAAGCACTAAGTGTTAAACATATCATGAAAATACTTGACAGCCACTGTAAAAAATGAAACAAAACAAAATCACACATGCTCTCACGCACGCACACACACACATACTCCCTGAAGACCCTCCCCCAATTACTTTTACAGAATTATCATTCAGTTAAGAAAAAGAACCGCCTCACTATTGGCTTTAGCCCCTCCCTCACACGTGCACAGCTGCTGCCCGCCCCCCCCAAGAACACAGCAGAATCCAAGGAGAGACCTGGAAAACAGCTAGGGTCACCCCTCCCCACCCCCACCACCTTTTCCCAGCCTAAGAATCAAGCTAAGGTATTATCAGGGATCCCAAATGCCCCTCCCACCCAGGAAGGACGTTAAGAGGAGACTATGGGAGAGAGGGACCAAATTGAAAATATTAGATTTTTGAATTCCCAGTTTTACCAATTAAAAACAAAAGTTCTAAGCCAGCAAATTCAGACTCAGAAGCCAAGGTGCCATTTGGATACATACAGGACAGAGAACATGAACATTCAGTGGGTCACGGAGCTCAGAGTCAGCCAGTCCCAGGGACACAGGGGACAGTGCTGAGGTTGCTCTAATGGTGGTAAGTGCTTCACATATGGGGTTGTGGACCACACCTGGCCACTGTCTGCACTCAGGCTTTTGGGGTGCCTGGGCCCCAGATTCCTCCACACTGGTCACCTGTGAGTAGTCACAGGAACAGGATTCCAGAGGTAAAGCAGCAGGCCCTTCTAGTCCTCTAACTCTCACAAGGCAGGTGTGCGTGTGTGTGTGTGTGTGTGTGTGTGTGTGTGTGTGTGTGTGTGTGTGCGTGCACACACAGACAAGGACTTAGGGGAAGAGGTCCTGGGGGCCCTAGGCAGCCTGTGTTTGACAGCTTAGCCCAAGTACAGAAACACATGCTTTTCATTGTGACTGAAGCACTCTAAGTATTTTGAGAGAGAGAGACACACACACACACACAGAGACAGACAGACAGACAGACTCCTCACTGAGGGATCTTTACCACTGCTGGCTCGGCACCAGCTGTGAGGGCAGCCCTCAGCCTCCAGTCCCACCGGCTTACCTCCCCTTAGCTCTTACCAAACTGCTCTCCCTCTAGCTGGCCGCTTCCTCCCTTCGAGCATCCTCTGTCCTGCCTCGTGCCCAGATGGTACCTCTGGAGAAGGCATGCGGCTGGCCTCATCTGTGGGACAGGCCTGCCCAGGCTGTTATGCCCCGTGCCCATGGGGGGGAGTGTGTGTGTGGGGGGCAGGTTCTAGAATGTTCCCTGCAGTAGAGCTGAGGCCTGATAGAGGGAACCTTGGAGCAGTGAGGCAATGCAGAGGAGCAGCCAGGACCACTCAGGGGGCTTTTGTTCTTCACCACGAGTAGAAAACCTACTTTTCCTAAGGAAACATCTGTGGTTGGTTCAAAAATGTTCCCTTGCCAAGCAGCTGTGACGTTAGGGGTTAGGGAGGGCAGAGAGAGAGAGAGACGTGCCATATGCCAGTCTGTGGGGGCACCTAGGCCACACCCTGCTGTGTCACCAGTGTAGCAGCTTTTGGTACAGAAACAAACAAACAAAAAAAGACAAAACGCAAACAGCGCTGGGCCATGGTAGCATGTAGGCCATCACCCCAGAAATTCAGGAAGCTGAGGCAAGAGGACTGGGAGTTCAAGGCCAGCCTGGGCAGCTTTGTGAGTCCCATCTCAAGTTTAAAAAATCAAAATGGCTGGGAGTACAGCCAGTGGTAGAGCACTGGCCTAGTAGCTCACCTTGCAGGACAGACCCAAACAAACAAAACCCAAAACAAAACAATCTAGAGCCCAACAAGCAGGTGGGTGCAAGACCCACCCTGAGTTCATGAGAACTCCCAAGATGAAAGGGGGCATTAAATGGGGAGCAGGACTGAAGCAGCAGGCAGAAGGCCTCTGTTCTCTGCCCCGCCCACCCGGCCCAGCAAGCCAAAGTCCCTGTCAGAGGGCCTGCTCTGAAGGGAAGTGGTGTCTGCAGTGGCAATCTTTGGAACAGCTTGACTTATCCTTTTTAATATTGCTTCTAAGCAGAGGTATTCTGGGAGACCGGAGGTGAGGATATAGGTGGCCGCTCTGTTCCCCCTGACCTAGCCTCGGGGTACCCTGTGGCCATTTGTGGTGACTTTGCCTCTCCTGGCCAGGATGTGATGTTTCCCACACATGAGGGACCTTTCACTAGAGCTGAGACGCCACCCCTTTCTGACTTATTCTAAGCAGGCACTGTGCAGTTCGGATGGGGAGGGAGGGACTGGGCGAGCAATGTCACGTGGGTGTTATGAAATTTGAGGATTTTGAGGAAGAACAGGAACAATCCACCCGTTTCTCTCTATGGGGAAGGGTTTCTTCTTACATTTCACTGACCTTTAACCCCCACCTTACACTGTTTTACCACTGCCCAAGGGGTTCCTTTGTCTATAAAGGCTTCACATCTGTTCCTGAATTGTTCCCCCAACCCAGGGCTTAGTGGGGTGCTCCAGGGTTGCCAGCCATGGGCCACACAGTGCGTGGACATGGCCCTCCTGGCTCAGAGCTTGTGGGAGCACGCTCTGGTGCCAGCTTCTGCCCAGCAGATGACCAAACCCACTCCGCAGAGCAGCAGCACTAGTCTAGCCTCCTTGTAGCTCAGGCTGTCCAACCAGGCCGTCAGGCCGTGTACCGGGACAGTGTGTGTTCTCTCTCTCTCTCCATACCCTTCCACGCCCCTGTTAATGGTGAAGATCTGCCTCAGAGCACGGAGCCCACGTTTCAGGAACTGGGACAGCAACCTGCTCATGACCATCCACAATCTTAATCTGCCTTGGAGGGTGACCATGGACAGCCCTGGAGTAAAGGGTGATGGAGGGAAAGATCAGCAGCTGGCACCAACGTCCCTTGTCACCTCAGCCCACTACGCAACTCAGATCTCCACCCCATTCGTTCTTCCCTAACCCCAGGCTCACACCAGGCACACAGAGAGAAGTTCATGCCAGGTACCAAGGGAAGATGTGAGACAGAGCCAGCCCTCTGCCCCCTCTGAGGGGAAACCCCTCCCCCAGCCACCATCACACCAGCCCCACTTCTCTGAACCTTTCCAGGCAATAGGCAGGAGACCTCCAAAACACTGGCTTGAAGCCGAGTACTACAGAAATGACTGGCTGGGGAGCTTGGGAGATAGCTCAAGAGAGGAGGCAGGTGCTCCGCCCTGGTCCCTGATGTGTGGGGGGCACTGGTGGCTTCAATGGCAGCAGCCATACATCGGAGCTTGGACTTATCCATCCCGGTCATCTGCTCTCCTGTGACCACAGCCTCCAGGTCTGGAGTCCCTTCCAGCAAAGGCAGCTTGTCCAGCCTGCTCTCTGCCCACAGGGCCCTTGGGCCTCTTCTGACCGGCACCAGGCAGAGAAGGCGGCTGACTGGTGGGTGGTTTGATACCAACGACAGGGCCTGGGGCTCTGTCCAAGTTGTTGCCAGCTGCTTACCGACCACCCTCTAGGAGGACCAACACTGAGTTTCTGGCTGCTTTGGAGTTTCCTGTCGCACAGCCCCCATGACTGCTTCTATAAAATCAACTCTCATTCTCACAGAGAGAAACATTTGATGGCTCCTGCTCACGAGACTTGGTGTGGTGTATGTTAAAGTGCTGTTGGTCACTTGTCCGGCATGCAAAGGGACCTTCCCCGGGCGTCCAAGTCCTCAGCTGACACCCACGCTTTGGTTCTTGCTGCACTGTACTCAAACTTGGCACCGACTGCTGTCCGGAGAGGTAGTTTCCTTTCCAGAGGATAACGGTCAGGTAGAAAAGAGGGTTTCCATTTTCAAACTGGACAGGGTTCTCAGTTAACTGGAATGGGGGTGGGGTGGGTGGGGGAGGAGACGGTGTGAGCAGATCACCGCCCAGATCCTCTGCTGTCTTCCTGCCGCATACCACCCACCATCCATCATCCTCCTGCTGAGCAAGTGGCTGACCGACTTCCCTTGCAGCTGGCTCAGGCTTCCCTGGAGATCCGTTTGTAGCTTGCAGCTCTCGACTCATTCAGTGCTGTGGGCACTGGCCCTGGGCTGACTTTCAACCCAGAGCTCTTTGATCCATCAATGTGGGAGCCGCCCATCCTTCTTGGAGTTATCAGGGAGAGCGGCATGTTCACCAGGGCCTGGTGTGGTCGAGCGCAGGGCCTGGTGTTGCTTGGCTGCCTACAAAAGGGAACCTCAGAGACACATGGTCTGCTCTGTGTGTCTCAGGTTGGAGATGAGCCCAGATTCCATATTTAGCTGAAAGAAATATTTAGGGTCCAAAGCCAAAGCAGATCTCCCTGACCCCAGTTAATGCCACAGTCTCTGTCACTTTTGGGGAGAGGGCTCTGTATCCTAGCCTGTGGCTGGGAAGTTCTTGCCATTCTGTTTTCTGGTCTATTCCCGGATCAGTCACAAATAGGAAATCCGTGGACCCACTCTCAGAGAGAGGAGCCTGGGTTTGCACTGTGCTTCTGTCCAGGCCTGGGGCTCAGGCTCTTGTTGTGGGCGCTGCCTGGGATCCATTCCTGAGGAGCTGGGCTAGATAGACCTTCTCCCCCAAGAACTGGGGAGAGGCGATGGCATGAGAGAGGGGTAAATAAACACACAGAACCCCCAGATTCATACAATCAAGTTGTCTGTACGTGTTTATGTGTTTGTTTCAAACCATGGGAGGACAGGAGATAAAAAGGAAACTGTCCGAGTGCGGCGGCCACCCACATGAGGGCTGCAGGCTGTGATGGGCTTTTCCACTCGGTCCTTGAATGTAGCTGCTGGCCACTAGGGCTCCTGTGGCGTGAGTTTCACTCCACCTTCCTGCAGGCGACACTTCACTCGCCGGTCCCCGGGCCCTGAGGGCCGGTGGCTGCCATAGCTGTGGGCTGTGTGGTGGCTGTCCCACCGGGTTCCTCTACCCGGGACCTCTTGACCTCGGGCTCTCCGCTAGAAGAGGCAGATGTGGTAGTGGAGGCGGCTGGGGTTGGCGCTGCATTAGCGGCTACTGAGACGGCTGCTGCTGGCTCCTCAGGCCCCACCTCACACACCCGGGTGATGACCACTGGAGTGGATGAACTTGCCTGGGCTGCCAGGAGCTGCAGGGGGCTGCTGAGGGCTGGCGGTAGGAAGAAGAGGTTACTTAAGGGTCATCACTATTTGACCACTAACTGACCCGAGCAGCAAAGCCAGAGCCACAGTTCTTTCTCTGCCCGTTCCTCACACAGACTCCTTCTCCCCGCCGACAGCAAGTTTGAGTCAGACACCCAACACCCGACTCCACTCAGGGCCCTTTTCTTTGCTGCCTCTGTCACCCTGAGGATGCCCCTCCCTCCCCTCTTTGCCTCTGTGATGATGAATCTTTACATCACCTTAGTGGGATTTAAAATTGCAATGGAAACAAACCTCTGGGCCTGTCTGTGAGGGGCTTCTAGATCAGGGTCACGAAGAGGGAAGACCTATCCTGCCTGTGGTGACAACATCCTACACTGGCTGTGGTAACACCGTCCTGCGCTGGCTTCCAAGATTGACTAAAGTGGAAAGCAAGCTAAGGACCGGCTTCCTCTCCCTCTGCTTCCTGACTGCTGCCATGCCTCCCAGCCATGTTGGAAGGACCTTCACAGTGAAGAAACCCACCCGCCCCCCCCCCACCCTTCCTTCCTTCCTTCCTCCCTCCCTCCCTCCCTCCCTCCCTCCCTCCCTTCCATTGCTTTTGGTATCAGGTATTTTATTATAGCAACAAGAAAAATAACTACCATGCCTGGGCGCAGAGAGACCTAGCCACCAGCACCCCATGGGCAGCCTGACTTCCTCCTCTGACCTCCATTCCATCCTAGCCAACATGGGGTCACCAGACCAGTATGCCTTGCCCAGCATGGCCTCAGTCCTGGCACACAGCAGGTGCATAGGACACTGAACCGAGTGGACTGGCAAAGCAGGCATGCGCTCCCCTGAGCTGTGCTGCCTCAGGGTGGGTCCCCGGTGCTGGGCTCAGGCTGAACAGGCTGGGGCCTCACCATAAGCATTGCCAGTCAAGCTATTCGTGGGTACAGCGTGCTTTCCATTCTGAGTGACAGCCCGGACCGGAAGGTGGTGCTGCCCGATAGTCACTGGTGTAGCCGGCTGTAGGATGGTGACTGTGTGTCCGGGGACTCCTGGGGCCATCTGGCTGGCGACCGTCTGGATAACTCGGCTGGCTGCGGGGATTGTGGCAAATGCTATGGTGGGCTTCTCTTCCAAACCTGTGGGGCAGACAGTCAGTCAGAAGCACACGTGGCCCCAGCCACCGAGTCCCACCAATGCCCAGCATGAAGTTGGCTGCGGGGCAGGGAATGGGGCAGCACCGGGAGAGGCCTTCCTAGGACAATCCTTGGAGATATGTTTAAATCACAGGGCTTTAGAACATGCTGGGGATGGAGGTGGGGCACCGAGGAGGATTTCAAGTCATCCTTGGCTACAGAGTGAGTTCAAGGTCAGTACGGGCTCCACAAGCCTTTGTCACAAACACCAAAACCAAAATGAAAATTAAAAAAAATCATAATTATACCTTCAACTACAACTGACCCAAACTTAAGCTGCGAGGCAAAACGTATTGTCAGGAATGAGACAGTTTGCTGTTAGGGCTGCGACTGTCTCTTTTGCTAAGATGTCATTTCTACGATTGCAATCACTATTTCGGTGTTGTTCCTAATGGTGCCAGGGATTGAACATAAGGCTACATGCTCAATGGGGGTCATCTCCAGCCCCACTCCACCCCCTCTAATTGTTAAAGACAAAGTCTAGTTAAGTTACGCGGGCTGGCCTTCAGCTTGCTGCGCAGCCCAAGCTGGCCCCACCTCTGTAGGAGCTGGGAGAACAAGCCTGTGCCATCAGGCAAAGCCAGTCTCCATAATGACAACATTAAGGTACACAGATAACACTGAAACTGAGTCCCCAGTGGGAATAACGACCAAGAGATATCACTTCCCAGAGAGTTCTGAGGCTGCCTTTCACAAAACTGAGTGTATCGCCAATGCCCACACCATAGCTCCTTAGGAAGGAGATGAGACATAGGCATGAGATGTCTGTCTGTAATCTCAGCAGTGCCGAGGCAAGGTGACAGTGGGTCTGAAGCCAGCCCACCCAGGGACACATACTGAGACACTGTCTAAAAATAAATAAACAGCTGGAGAGATGGTCCAGTGGTTAAGCCCATCCATATAGTGGCTCACAACTGTCAACTCCACTTTGAGGGTATCTGATGCCCCTTTCTGGCCTCCTCAGGCACTGTGGTACAGACACGGCACACAAAACAACCATATACACAGAATAATAATAAACCAATCTTTTAAATAAGTCAATTAGGACTGCATCTTGACTGTTGTTCCCTTGAATGAAAACACAGTTTAAACGCACAGCCCTGTCAGTGACGGTAGAACTGAGTCTTCAGGGGGAAGCCACGCTGTCTTAAACTCTAGGAGGACAGTGACCAAGTCCCACCTCCCTGCTGGCCCGGGCTCACCCTGCCTAACAGTGACAACTGTGCTGGGACACAGTTGCGGTCACATTACCTCGAGCCTCATTGCCCAGGTCCAACACGGCTGTGCCTGCTGTGTCGTGGGAGGTCCCAGTCGAGCCCTGGCTAGCCAGGATGTACCCGTTGGCTGAGTTGGCAGAGGTGGTAACCACCCTCACCATGGTGACGGTAGGGGCCTGCTGGACCACATGGATGGCGTGGCCTGAGGGCTGCTGTGAGGTCACTATGGAAGCTGGCATGTAGGCGACAGGCTTAGCCACTAGGTTGGAAGGTCGGGGAGGGACAGCCATGATCACCGGCTGGGCGCTGACAGGGGAGCCTGCAGGATGACATAGAGGACAGTGACATGGATGGGCGGCACCCAGTCTGCCACATCCGGGAAGAGGATGAACCTATGTCTTACCTGGGGCACTCTGGGAATAGCGGTACTCTGGAACAGAGGCTAACTTTGACCCCAAGTCGGGATCATGTGGAATGGGGGAGCCCTCCCGAGACAGGCACTCTGGGGTCTGCAGGCCACTGGAACGAGGGGACATCAGCCCTGGGTGGGTGGGTGAAGCTGGAGCACTCCTGAGAAGAGAAAGGGACACACCAAGGTGGCACATCATAATGGAGGAGGTAGAGGCACACCCCCCCACACACCCACACCCACACACCCACACAACCCACACACACCCCATTCAACAATTGTGAGACATCCTATGCCTGCCCAGACATCTGAGCCAGTGAGTCTACGAATACAGACTACCCACCCCCATCTCTGCTGAACAGTTTCTAACGTGCACCTCACGGGATGCGCCTCGCATCTCCCCATGTCTCCACGTTGTACTTGCAGGAGCTTCTCTCTTATCTCCCTCAGGTTCTCCCTGGTGATGAAGACCCAGCACTGCTATTCCATGCAGTGGGGAGCTGGGTAGGAAGGTGCCCATTAAACAGGCTGAGGGGTAGAGGAAGGACTGCTTCCTAGCAACTGCACATTCTGCAGTACATACCGCATAAAAGGTCCTGCCACCCTCCAGGAGCGGCTCAGCCTATGCCAAAAGAAAAAGCTTGTAGCCAGGTGTGACAATGCTGGCCCGTCATCCTTGCTATTTGGAAGGCAGAGGCTGGAGGGCCTGAAGCGCAAGGTCTGCTTGGGCTACAGAGTGAGTTCAAGGCCAGTCTGGACAACTCTGACTCCGAGTGAAAGGTGAAACAAACAGGGTTGGAGCGCAGCTCAGCTCAGCAGTAGAGTGCCAGCCCGGCCTTGCATCCTCTGGCAGGGGGCTAGGCTTGTGGCTCAGTGGTAAAGCCCCGACTACCAGGATGAGGCTGTTGATTGAATCACAGTACTACACAAACCCCAGACTGCTATTGGACGACCACAAGGATGACTAGTGCAGATGCAGGCACTCCTATCCGAGAAGCCCCTCCTAGGCTCAGTGTGACACTAGGACAGGAGCACTAGGTTCTGCTGTCCTGTAGTCCTGAGAGTGCCAGCCACCTGACTCATGTTAGTCAGGAGTCTCTCATCTGCTGGTGACCACAGGCAGACTCAACAGCTGTCCTTAGAAGTACCAGCTCCTTGGGCTGGAGAGATGGCTCAGGGGGTAAGAGCACCCGACTGCTCTTCTGAAGGTCAGGAGTTCAAATCCCAGCAACCACATGGTGGCTCACAACCATCTGTAACAAGATCTGACTCCCTCTTCTGGAGTGTCTGAAGACAGCTACAGTGTACTTACATATAATGAATAAATAAATCTTTAAAAAAAAAAAAGAAGTACCAGCTCCCATGGACCACACGTGGTCAGAGAGAGCTGTCCAAATGGCCTTTACCTGCCAGACAGGTGCACAACCCAGTGGAGCTAGCTATTAGTGGTGGGGTCTGTCCATCCAATTCTGCTTCCAGCGACAAGTTATGCTCCCAACATGGCTCCATTAATAGCAGAGGGAGCTCAAGGTCCCAACATCAGCAGGGGAGCCTCTGGCCATTCAGTGAAAGCTCTGGTACCCTGCCCTTTGAACAGGTTATGGCTGGCTCAGCCTCCTACACACACCACTGAAGCAGCCAGCAGCCACCTCACTGACTGCTTCAAGAAGCAGAGGAGAGGAGGGGAGGGGCTGGGAGGAGAGGAGGGGAGGGGAGAGTGAGGGACTGGTAGGAGAGGAGGGAGGGGAGAGGGGCTGGGAGGAGAGGAGGGAGGGGAGAGGGAGGGGTTGGGAGGAGAGGGAGGGACTGGGAGGAGAGGAGGGAGGGGAGAGGGAGGGGCTGGGAGGAGAGGAGGGAGGGGACGCTGGGATCAGGATGTAAAGTAACAAATGAGTTAATGGGGAAATGCAGCAAAGAGAAAAGCCAGAGTCAAAGGGAACTTGTGCTCCATGGAACAGACCACAGTCCTCCAGTACCAAGTCTCCCCCACTGCTGAGACCCGGGGGTCTAGCCTCTACACAGTGCCAGGGAGCTTACCGTGAGGACAGAGGCCCGAAGGGGGTGCGGAAGCAGGAGACACCTCTCTGTCTCCGCTTTCGGAATGCTTGTTCCACGAGCTTGGCTTCGGAGGCAGGGTCTATTCGCCAAAAAGAGCCCTTCCCAGGCTCCTCCTGGGACCGAGGGACTTTGATGAAGTAGCGGTTAAGAGAGAGGTTGTGTCGGATAGAGTTCTGTAGGAGACAGAGAGAGACATGTGTGGGTCACAGCCACCAGAGGGAGACCTGGTGACTGGCACCTGGCTGCAGGTGACCACCCCTCCCAGGGAATGCGTAGGGCACAGGGTAGCTTCTGCTATTCAAACTTCACACAGTAAAATCCTTCACTGCTCTTTGTGGAAGAAAGAGACAAGTGTACAGGATCAAGCCAGGAATGGAGCAGAGCCGAGGCTGGCCCGGCTGGCCCGGCTCAACACATATCCCGAGAGCTGGGTGTGGGAGCTCATGCCTGTCTCCTCAGTGCTTGGAAGGCCAAGGCAGGAGGATCATGAGTTCAAGGTCAGCCTGGGCTATACAGTGAGCCCTTGACTCAAAAAAGCCCCTTGTGGAGCTGGGGGTTGTGGTTCCGTTAGTGTGGTGCTGGCCTACCTCGCAGGAAGCCCCGGGCTCCACCCCCAGCACCAGATGAAACAGGCATGCTGAGTGCACTCTGTAATGTCAGCACTCAGGAAGCGGATACAAGAGGTTCGCTGATGGCTACACAGAAAGTTCAGAGCCAGCCTGGGCTACAAGAGACCTTGCATCAAAGGAAAAGAAACAAAAGGTTCTTCTGGGTGAGTTAGCCAGCAGAGCATGCTAATTACAAAGAAAGGAGTCAAATGGCTCCGCTTGTGCCAATTATGTGCAACGCCGAGGCCTCAGCGCCTCTGACACAGACAAAAGTCACACGGGAGCTGCTGCATGAAATGATGTGTGTGTGTGTGCGGTTGAGGTCATAATGCATGAAGCCCCACACCACACAATCTCGGCATGGCGGTACATGCCTGCAGTCCTAGCACTTGGGGGACAGGAGGCCATCCTTGGGTACGTAAGTTTGAGGCAAGCCTTGGCTACATGAGACCTTTTTACAGAAACAAAACGAAACGAAACCAGCTCTCTAATGGCTCTGGAACACCACAAAGTACTGTGACACTGCATGTCACCTGGGGAAGCTCCCAGGCATCTCCTGTGGGTTACTGTGGGTTTATGTGAAGCACGGAGTCTGCCCAGGCTCCCAGGGCCTCACCTGCCAGCCCTTGTCGGCAGTCCTGTAGTAAGGGTAATGTTTGGTGATGTGGGCGTAGATGCCACTTAGTGTTAGCTGCCTGTCCTGGGCTGAGGAGATGGCCTGCACGATCAGCTGCGCATAGGAGTACGGTGGCTTCGACTCGTCCTGGAGGGCAGAGTTCACATAAAACAGCGATTGGGGAGCAGGACAGAATCCCCCCACCCAGGCCACCCAAGCCCAATGCAGACCAAAGTGGCTGCTGCATTAAGTCACCCTGGAGGCCCGCCTCATCCATCCCATGCTCGCTGAACGATGGGACAATAGACGGACTGCGTCTGGTCCCAGCCGTTGGACCTTGATTTTAAGGTTAACCTGGGTTATGGTTGAGACCTTGTTTCAAAAACCCCAAACAACAACAAAAAGAATTCAGAATAGTGCCTCTGGCCAGGTGTACATGCGGTCGCAGCATGTCTGAGTATTAGGCTGGCCTCAGCTACTGGAGTCTCTCAAAAAAGCAGTAAGCAAAATCAAGGGCCTGGGGAAATGCTAAGTGCATAAAGAGCCTGCCTGCCGTGCAAGCATCAAGACCCGAGTTTGGATCCCTGGCACCCGTGAGAAATAAAAGACCTGATGTTACTGTAATCCCAGTGACTCACTGGCTGCCTGACGTCTACAGGGGAAGCGCCAGGTACAGTGAGACTCTGCCTCAAAAGATACGGTGGAAAAGAGCTGAGAAAGACACGGTGTGGGCTAGCACTGCTGCACACATGCAAGTGTGTGCAAACAGACACATGGAGGAAGGAAAGGAACAGAAGACACCCCAAGTCCCACGTCACTGGAGAGAAATCAGGTTTTGAACCACTGAATCCTGGAGTCTCTCACTCCCCCCCCCGGCATACTGTCAGCCACCAGACAGAAAGGAACAAAGACACAGTTATTAAAAAAAAAAAATTGTCGTTGATCTGGTGGCACAGGCCAATTATCCTAACTATTGAGGAGGTGGAGGCAGGACAGTCACAAGTTCAAAACCAGCTGGGGCTACTTAGTGAGACTCTACCCCAAAATAAAAAGCAAAAAGAGGGTTGGTGGTATAGGCTCTGAAGACTCACTCCTGGGTCTGATTCCCAGTACCATCAAAAGAGGGTGGTGAGTGGCACAGGCGGTGTCGCACACCTTTAATCTCCGCATGTGGGAAGTGGATCTGTGAGTTCAAGGCCAGCCTGGTCTACAGAGCAAGTGCCAAAACAGCCAGGGTGACACAGAGAAACCTGTCTTGAAAAACGTAAAGAACAGGGTGGGTAGAAAAGACAGACAAATGTGTCATTTGTCTTAAAGACTATTAAACTCTGAAAATGTCTCACTAGCGGTGGACAGAACAAGAAGTCCTGGGTTGGGGAGAGGACTCCAGCTCACTGCAATGGCAAAGCTCACGTCTGGGAACTGACATAGGTAGACGGATCCTTCAATGCAGCCATGTGCTGCAACCTTGAATACCCCAGCGGAGCCACCCTCAGGACCCTTGCTTTAGAGTCTTGGTCCCCACAGCATGTCTGAGGTCAGACCTTGGGGCTGTCTCCGCCAGACGCATCTGCTTGCTGCTCGGAGGCGGCCTTCGCAGCAAACTCTGCGGCCAGCTGAAGGTCGGAGGTCACATTCTGGACAAAGCGATAACTGGATGACCCAGCCCCTCGAGGACTTGCTGGACAGGAGTTGGGGACACTAAAGAGAAGAAAAAAACACAGTCAGTCTGAGACCCTGGGAGGAAGGGCTCTGGGTGAGAACCCTGTCTCCAAATCACCACGGATGATGGGTGGAGGTGTTATTTCTGCCCTACTGGCAACAACACTGGGCGATCAGCTTCAGGAAGCTGGAGAAACACAACCAAAGGACCCAAGAGAGGGCAGACAAGCTTTACTCCTCTGAGGCCAAGGCCAAAGCTGTAGGTAGCCGAGTCCCCAGGCCAAGAGGTTCTAATAAGCAAGAAAGGAGTAGCCTCAGCTGCTTCAGCAAAGGCACGCTGCTCTGGCTGTGAAAGCATGGCTAGCATAAAAGTGACCACAAGATGGCGCTCCGAGAACAGGCTTGGATGGCAAGTAACTCCACAAGAGGGAATTTGAAACAGATGCTGTGGAGGGGAGTGGGGTGGCGGTGAGGCGGGTTGTGGGGAGGTCTGCTGGCTGGCAGAAGAGGAAGCACATAGATTTCTCAGCCCTGGGCCATCAGCTCCACTGTGACCTACCACCGCTAGGGCAGCGCAGCTGTGGGCTGTGCATAAGAGAACCCGGCCAGCAGCACCTGGAACCCAGGGCTTTGGCTGGTTGGCTGATGAGTGAGCTAAGTGAATAGGAGAGGTTCTAGTAGGCCCATTAGATGGCTCAGCATGGGAAGATGACTGCTGCCAACGCAGGCCACCTGAGTCCAACCCTGGGGATCCACATGGCGGAAGAATCTGAGTGCCCCCCCACCCCACCAGGCTGTCCTCTGACCTCCACATGTAAACTGTGGTGCAGACAGGAGGCACACTCCTGCGTGCACGTGCGCGCACACACCCCCCCACACCCCAAATAAATACAATGCAACATAAAAGTTAAAAAATAAAACCTTTCAAATAAGGAAAAGTAACCCAACTCTGAAGCCGGTGGGGGCCTTGTTACTGTTCTGTACCCTGCCTCTGCCCTCACCCAGGAAGCCTGTCACATCATCCCACCAACACTGTGGCTGCAAATGACAAGTGTCAGGCCACCGCTCTCTGGCATGGCTGCCCTCTGCCTGCATAGTGTCCCTCAGGCCTGGGGTGTGACCCTGTGGGTGGCTGCTGGTCCATCTCCCTCTTCCTGAGAGCTGCTCAGGTCTCAGCAAGGTCAACAAAAGCTTGCTGAGGCCTGGTGGCAGGATGGACTCCTTCTGGGGTCACGACCCTTCTGTAGGAAGGAGGGGTGCACACCACATAGAACCCTAAAGTCTCTAGTTTAAGCGTTCATGTTCTCTTCACCTTCTGACCACCTCAAAAACCTGGTAATTTCTGTTGGTAATTTCTGGTGGCCTCCTCCCCGCCTCGTGTCCGCAGGCCCAGCCAAGGCTTGGCTACACAGAGAGTCCGGTGGGCAAGCTGAGAGGCCTTGCCTAGAGCAGGGAGACCATGAATTTCTCTGTGGTTCTTTTTCTTTTTAAAGGGGGGTCTTGATATGTAGCTCAGGCTGTTCTCAAACGCACCATCCTCCTGCCGCATTCTTCTGAGTGTATCGCACGTCTGGCTTGAATTTGATTCTCTTTTCCTATCATGAAGCCTAGGATGGACGGGAACGCCCAGCATGGCCGTGTGTGTGTGTGTGTGTGTGTGTGTGTGTGTGTGTGTGTGTGTGTGTGTGTGTGTGTGTGTGTGTGTGTCCTAGGCATGCACACCACACCAGTCTGAATTTAATTCTGAATCTAAAATATAATCCCGATTTTACTCCAGTGTCCACACATGCAAAATCAGTTTTCTCTGTGCATAGCACTCCTTGAATGTCAGCACGCAGGAGGCAGAGGCAAGCAGATCTCTGTGAGTTCGAGGCCAGTCAACGCATGACAGTAAGACCCTGCCTTAAAACCAACCAACCAACCAAATAAATGAAGTTTTTTTTTTTTTAAGAGCCAGGCTTCAAAACCAGACTTGGAACAAAGCATGGTCAAGAGAAACATGGCACAGGGGCTCTCGAGAGCTCGTCACTAGAGAGTCACCAAGCAGTGCCACCCTGGGGGCGCATGGTATCCTGCCCCAGGCTTGGGCAATAATGACTTCAGAGTTTACCCCAAGACAAGAGACATCAAGTCTCACTGGTGGCCATGGGACTGAGAAGTCACTGGGAACACAGCACAGCTCTTAGTTACAGGCCATGGATACCCAGCATAGGTGGAGGTGGGGTAGGGGGGCTGCCAAGGAGATGGTGAGCACCAATCCTAGGTGTACGTAGTCTCCCTGCCCGTTCTAAGGGCACAGAGCAATGGTGGGCACAGACAGCGAGTCCATGCCACCTGCTTCCAAGGAGGTGTCCTGCACACTTTCACTCACACAAAAATCCAGAGTCAAGGTCTTCGTGTGTGTGGCCCACAGGAAAAGTCAAGAGGCAGACCTGATGGTTGCAGGCCTGTTGTCCCAGATACTGGGGAAGATGAGGCAGGAGGATTATAGCTCAAGGTTAGTCTGGGATACGAAATGAGTTCAAGTCCAGCCTAGGGAACTGAGACTCAGTCCTGTCTTGTCCCCACTGACCCCTGTCCTCCCCCTCCAAAAAAAAAAAAAATTAAAAGAGTCTCAGAACGTAGCTCAGTGGTAGAGCACTTATCTAGAAGAGAGGGGCTGGGGTTGTGGTCAGTGGCAGAGGGCTTGCCTAGCATGTGTGAGACTCTGGGCTCAGGATGCATTTATGCCCCTCCCCCACTTGAGAAGGCAACCTCAGCTGATTCAGCCTGGCTCCTGCCAGTGAGTGATCCTTGTGTGGCCACAGTTGGGATGTGCAACGAGCACTCCAGTCCTGAGTCTGTAATGGCGGTTTCCCAGCAGCCTCTGCGAGGCAGACAGCAGAACAGCATGCTTTCTCAATCCACCTCCCTGAACAACCGCTGCAAGCAGGCTACAAGGAGAGAGCTGCGCCTGAGGCAGGGCATCCTGCGGCTGGGGCTCAGGTCTCAGAGCCTTAAAATGACCACTGGGACCGCGGAATCCCTGGCCAAGTGAGGAGAAATTCACAACAAGGGTGAACAGCCGAGAGGGTTGGAGCCTGCAGACCAGCCTATGGCAGCAAGACTGACTCTGCCTTTAAAACCCAAACAAACAAACAAACAAACAAACAAAACCAAAACAAACCTAAAAGCTGTCCTCACAGAACCACAGTGAAACAACAGAGATGCCTGCAAGGTTGCTCTGATCCTGGGGAGTCAAGGTTGATCCTGGGGATCAAGGTTGCTCTGATCCTTCAGGAGGAGCCTTTTGCTTCTAGGGAAGGCAGAGCCCTCCCTGTGGGGAACCCAGGACTCAGTCCCTAAAAAAACTGACTGGCTCCACCCTGGAGCCAGAGAGCCAGGACTTGGTGGAGGGCCGGCTTGGAGAGTGTGATGGAGTCTGCATACAGGAAGCAGAGCCGAATAAACTCATGCCTGTCACTGTCAAGTAAGTTGCTGTTGGCCAATGAGAGACCCTGTCTCAAACAACAGAGAGGAAAACCGAGCACAGCCTCAGAGGAGTTCACACACACACACACACACACACACACACACACACACACACACACACACGCACGCACGCGCGCACGCACACACACACACCCGGTGGTGAGCACACTCTGAAGACAATGATGAAGCTTGCAGGCTGTAGTGCCAGTCAGCTCCTGGGGACTGGCCTGGCCCTGGCCTGTTCCAGCAGCAACCTTGATAATCTCATGCTGGCCCTGTGACAGCCTGGGCCACACCCTGGAGCCTGGCTTGCTTGACTCCTCAGTCATGCCGAGAAACACTGCTGCCTGGCTCAGGTGTCCAGGGCCCCTGACAGGCACAGGCAGCCATACAGGCAGTCACTTCTTACTTTCTTTTTCTTTTCTTTCTTTCATTTATACAGGGGAGGGAACATGCTAATCTTCTCCAGGGCCTCTTTAGCTGGCCTTGAACTTGCTAAGCAGCTGAAGGAGGCTTTGAACTCCACTGCACTTCTGCATGTTACTGTGAGCAGATTTCAAACAGAGAAACCTGAATGGAGGAGGAGTACCACACCCCACCCTACCCAACACCTTGACAGTGTCAGTAGCAGGGCCTCTCTGGTCACTTTCTTCCAGTGCCAGCCTCACAGCCAGTGTGGAGACCCTAGAACTGCTGGGTTCAGGGGAACAGTACTGTCAAATTGGGGGTGGAGGGTTACAGTCTGCAAGGGCTGCCAGGGCCAGGGCTGTGAAGGTACCACAGCTGGTAAAGTGCTGGCCACATAAGTATGAAGATCTGAAATTGATGTCTAGAACCTACATCAAAAAGCTGGGTGTGGTGGCTGGCACTTGTAATCCCAGCACGGAGGAGGCAGGAGGCAGGGGGCAGGGGGCAGGAGGGTCCCTGGGACTCACAGGCCAGTCAGCCTAGAGTAACTGGGGGGTTTTAGGCCAGGGAGTGCACCCTGAGGACACTGGGGAGAACTGGTACCTGAAGTTGAACTCTGCCCCCCCCGCCCCCCACGGGTTTGGGCACAGGGTTGTCACCCAGCTACTCGGGCAGCTGAGGTCCGAGCGAGAACAGGCAGTGAAGGGACTCGAGGTCGAGGACTTGCCTCCCAATCTCAAGTCCCTCAACAGTGTTTTCAAAAGGGGCCGAGTCACCAGGCTGGCGGGGCGGCCGCTCAGGACCCTTCTCGGGAAGTAGGTGAAGAATGCTCCTTAATAACCCGAGAGGAGTAATTCAAGAAAGAAAGACATGTGAGTCCAGGATGGAACCTTTTCCTCCCGGAAGTCCTGGATGAGGAGGAAGACCACTCGTGGGTCAGAAGGTCCTACCTAGAGCCAGGGCCGGGCTGCGGAGGCAGCAGCCTGCCAGAAGGGTGCGGGACACCGAGCACGCTGGACCACACAGAAAAGGGGAATTACAAACCCCAAGATGGGGAAAACAAGACAGAGTACAAGGAAGGAAATGGCTGGGCCCCGTAATTGTGACACACATACAATAGGAGACTCTGGCAGGAGCTGAACCAAAGACGATGGAACTTTACTGGGGAGAGGGAGGAGACGTGAAATCCAAAGTCCCTCTCGGAAACACGAGGCCCTGACGCAGAAGGACGCCTGCAAAGGGCAGGCCATGCGGGACAAGCCAGAGGGGCCCTAGGGGAGTCCCTCCACTGTGGGAACCGCACGACACCCACCATTTACTGCTGAGTTTGAACAAAAGGGCAGAGAAGGAAGATCTTCAGAGGCAAACACTGCAGACTTATCCTCAAGCATGTCTGTGCCCTGCGCAGGTGAGGTGCTCTGCGCAGGTGAGGTAGGTGCCCTGCGCAGGTGAGGTGCCCTGCGCAGGTGAGGTGCCATGCGCAGGTGAGGTAGGTGCCCTGCGCAGGTGAGGTGCCCTGCGCAGGTGAGGTAGGTGCCCTGTGCAGGTGAGGTGCCCTGTGCAGGTGAGGTGCCCTGCGCAGGTGAGGTGCCATGCGCAGGTGAGGTGCCCTGCGCAGGTGAGGTGCCCTGCGCAGGTGAGATAGGTGCCCTGTGCAGGTGAGGTGCCCTGTGCAGGTGAGGTACCCTGTGCAGGTGAGGTGCTTGCAGGCAAGCCTGACAGACAATGCAAGTTCAGTTCCCTGAACCTGCCTGCGTGGTAGAAGGGTGTAGCACGGTGTGTGCGCGCACATACATACTAATAAATACATGGATTTTGTTTTGTTTTGTTTTTTGTTTTTG
The DNA here is from genome assembly GCF_000001635.26 of Mus musculus. Taxonomy (NCBI): domain Eukaryota; kingdom Metazoa; phylum Chordata; class Mammalia; order Rodentia; family Muridae; genus Mus; species Mus musculus. The sequence goes on along the minus strand of NC_000071.6, from coordinate 142,443,005 downwards.
TTTTCAAAAAGAATGTGTTCTTCTAAGGTAAGTGTCATGTTACTTAAGTCCCTGGAGCTCCTTCAAAAGATTAACTTTGCTTCTGAAACCACAAAGTACCCAAGGTGGAAAACACCCTAATATTAGGTACTCGTTTAAAAATCGTGTGCATATGATGTGTGTATATGTAATTATATATGTATGTATGCATGTATGTGTGCAGGTCAGAGGACAGCTCAGCTAGCTGGGCTATACGCTATCTTTGCATAGGTTCTGGAGATCTGAACTTGGTCTCACCACTGACCAGCCCAGCCCAATATCAGCTACCTTTAGGCAGTCTTACGGCAGGAGAGGGGAGCCATCGCCCTATATCTGGGGGTCTGATACTGGATCTGGGCTCTCAGGCCTTTGCCAGGCCAGGTCTATGTTTTTCGAAGACTTCTCACCGGTGCGACATCTGGGGAGGAAGGGCTGTCCAGTGCAGACACGGTGACCATACAAAAGTTCCCTGCAGGCTGATGAGACAGAGCCCAAGTGGTGCTACACAGGGACACACACCTCAGATGCAGCCACTGGGATCCCAGGAGAACTGGGATGGCCCCCACCAAGCTCGACTGGAAACCCAATGTTGCAGCACCCCAGACAGTGCAGGATGACACACAAACAGCAGGGACAGGCCAAAGGAACACGGAGGGCCCTAAACCCGCTGGTGGGGAGAAACCAAGTTGTCAGATGGGAAAGGAAACAAGGTAAGGCCTGTTGGTGCAGACAGGGACAGGAAACAGCAGACTCAGTGTCCGTAGATGCCTAGAACATTCGATGCCGCCTTCAAGTTCTAATGTGATCACAGGAAGGTTACACAACCTGAAGGAAGCACCAAAGTTTGCCAGGAAGACAAGCATTCAGGAGGCTCCTTTTCCAGAGGTACGCATGCAGAGACCTCCAGGTGTCCCTGAAGTCCTAGACAGCACAGAGCCTGACACACACCATCGCTTCCTACGTTCCTACGTTCCTACTCCACGATAAAGCGTGGCCTGTAACTTACCGGCAGAACTTGCTGTGCTGCTGGTCTTTGGCACGCCTGAATTTGACCCTCCCCGCCCTCTCCCAGTACTGATGCATGCCAGGTTAAGTGATCTACCATGGGGCTTCATCCCCAGCCCACAGTGCAGACTGGGTAATCCAGCCACCCACCAGATACACTGGGCAGGGAGTCACACACAGGGGAGGAGCTATGCAGCGCTGCACTTGATTGAAGACTTGTAACTTGCTCATTTTCTGCAGTTTTCCACTTGGTATTTTTGGACTGTGCATAACTGAAACCACAAGCAAGTGAAACTAAGGCTGGGAGTGGGTTGGGGTGGGGAGGGGAGGGGCGGGGCTCGGTGGGGTGCTAGACTTCTGATGCAGACTGGGGTGCTCTCCAAACGCAAATCTCCGAGAGCACAGGAGACTGAGCTAGCCCTAGCCCGCAGTAAAGTAGAACTGTACTACAGCTCCATGACTAAGGGGGCCAGTTCTCTGATGCCGACTTCCCTTCATTCACATCACCACTGCTAACCTTTGCTACACGTGTACATGCAGGGGGCGGGCACGGCACTGCACAGCCTGGGTGTGGAAGACGGCAACTTTAGGGACTCAGCTCTCCCCTCCACCATGCGGCTTCGGGACTGAGCTCAGGTCTTCAGGCTCGGGAGGGAGCACCTTCCTTTACTCACTGAGCCATCCCACCAGCCTTTCCATCTTAATTTTGGGACAGGGTCTGTAACAGAAGCGAACCCTGAGTTCCCAGTTTCAGCCAGACAGGCTGGCCTCAGATCTGCAATCTTCCTGCCTCAGCGCCCTGGGTGCAGGGATTCCTGGTAAATGCCTGGTGCTGGGACCCACAGGCTACTTTCATGGCTGCTATGGCAGTCTGCTGAAGTGTAGTCCCACGGAGCCTGCTTTAGCCTCAGTAGCCTCAGCAAATGATTAACCAGCTCCCTGTTTTCCTAAATCACTTGCTCTTCACAGAAAGAAAGGTCAAAACACTGCCGAAGCTGCAGTTTCTTTCAAAGAGCTCATTCATCTGCTGGGCGGAGCCCTGCAGGCAGGGACAGCCCCCCCAAAAAAACCCAACATACACACAACTCAAAACCACAGCGGAACAACCCGCCCTGGGAAATAAGGAGCCACCCAACAAACTGAAGCCAGCCTGGTGGGGGGGGGGTGGGGGGGGGGTGGAGTGAGGCAAAGGTACCGAACCCTGGGATCCGCTCCATGGAGGGAGGAGCCACAGCTGGGAGGTCCCCAAGCCTTCGGTGCCCAGGTCGGCCAATAGGGACCCGCTAGCAAAGCTCACCAAATTAGGCAAGCAGACTGAGCAGGGCGGGGCCCACTGCTGCGGGCTGGGAAGTCAAACCCTTTCCCCAAGCCTGCCCCACCCTGGCTCCCGCTGCCTGGGAGAGGAAGGGCAGGGCGTGTTTGTAAACACGTGGGCTCCACCCCTACACAGAAACTCAAACTGAGAAAGTCTTGGCAGGCGAACCTCCAGCGGCCGGCCGCTGAGCTTTACAAAAGCTCAATGGAATTCCTCAGTGTGGAGATAAACGGATGTCAACAGAGATCTTTTGTTGTGACACTTAAAGGCCCAGGGAGTCCAGAGCAAGTCCCAAGCCACTGTCAACAGCGACTGCGGACAGAGTGACCACGCACCCGTGGGAACTCAGGAGGAGCCAAGGGCCTGCCCCCTCCCAGCAGTACCAGGAATGTGGCAGACACAAAGTCGGGACTCCAAGGGAGCACTGGGGACACCAAAGCACCAACTGCTGGGCGGGGGTTCGGGGAGAGGGGGAGGTCTTTACAGCCACTGTGCCACCTGACCAAAAGCCACTCTACACCCGACCTATGATCACTCAGTGTCTTAGCCAGCTGGCTGCTGTTTTGTTTTTGAGACAGGGTCTCATGTAGCTGGGGTATTACACACGGCTTTTGATCCTCCAGCCTCCACCTGCCCAGAGCTGGGGCTGCCATGGGCCACTGCGTCTGCTGTTATCAGTGCTCAGGATCTTGCAGGCTTTCTTGGCAAGCAGCGCTCCACCAACCAGCCCCACTCCCAGCACGCACCACTTTTTCTTTGTATTGTCAATGAGAAACGTTGAAGCCAGGCATGCTTGTGCCTTTAGCCCCAGCTCTGGGGAGGCAGACGCACACAGGATAATTGAGGCCAGCCTATGTAGTGAATTCCAGAGTTACAAAGTGAGATCCTGTCTCAAAAACAAACAAACAACACAAAAAACTACACTATTCAATCCCACAATCACGTACCCTACCTAGTACTGGATATTGAACCAAGAGCCTTTGTTTGTTTGTTTGTTTGTTTGGAGATGAGGCCTCACTATATAGTCCTGGTGTTTCTATAACAAATAACGTAGCCGGCTGGCCTTGATGTGACCCTCTGGCCTCAGCTCCCAAGTGCTGGGATTTCAGGTGTGTGCCACCATGCCATGCCGGGCTAACCTAGGGCCCCTTTCAGGCCCCTAAAGTGTCTACCCCTGAACTCATCCAGGTCCTCTTCTTATTACAGGATGACAGGGTACCACTTGTTGCCCAGGCTCATTTTGGTCCTACTCAGTAGCCCAGGCTGGCCCTGAACATGCTTTTAGGGCTGCCCCACCTGTTTCTCATGTGAGTGTCGTGTGCTTGCTCAAAGCCACATGATTTCCCATGTAAATAACAGAAAGGCTACAACTTTCTTAACTGTTGGGAAGCCAGGAGCCCCAGCAATAGGTGACAAGAACCACTGGTGGGAGGGGCTTTGTGAGGAACCCTCAGTCTCTCAGTGACTGAATCATTCATTTTATATAAACAAACACCTGCACCTGCAATCCCAGCATCTGGGAGGCTGAGTCAGGAAGATTACTGCAAGTTTCAGGCAAGCCTGGGTAACAAACTGAGTTCTGAACCAGCCTCACTGCAGTGAGACCCCGTCTCAAAAAGCAAATCAGGGGCTCGGGCGGCCCTGAGGGTAAAGGTGCTTGCAGTCGAGCTGGTGGGAAGGAGAGCAAAGACTCCCACAGGCTGTTCTCTGACCTTCACATGCCCCTCCCAACAAATACATACATACATACATACATACATACATACATACATCAATATAGCTTACAAAAGAAACAGTATCAGAACAAGTCGCCCACACAGGGCCTCCCGACTGCTCTGACTGCCCTGACCTCTAAGGGGACCGGCCTGGGGCCCCGTCCAAGTTCAGCACCTGGAAGACATGCTCATGCGTTTGGAATGTGGGTCTTAAGAACAGGGAGGCTCCCAGACTGAAAAGAAGCTGGGAAGAAGCAGTCTCTGATGAAATCAATGGCTGAAGGACACGCGGCGGGTGCTGAGCACAGGCTGGCTGTCAACTCTCACCACCGCCTTCCTTCCGCGGCCTTTGCCATCACTGCAGGCTTCACAGCCTGGAAGATGTGGGCGGCTGCTGTGGGAAGCAGCTATGGTGTGTCCTACCCAGGAGACACAACCCACAGTCCACATGTCCAGAACAACAATGGGCTGGCTCTCCACCTCAGCTCTGGGCTTGCAGATTCCCAGGCTGTACCTGTCGCCAGCGTCAGGAAAGAGGACGGACTCCAAAGGACCCGTGTACAGACATTACATGGTAGGAAACAAAATAAGTTCACCAAGACAAACCAAGGGACCCATACACATATACACACACGTATGTGTGTTCAAGTGCAGTGTGTGCTCACACTTATCCCTGCTGATACTCTTAACCATCTTTGGTTTCCACCAGGAGGAAGGACATCTTCAGATGTCATCCCCTGACCTTGAACCTCCAGAACTGAGAATAAAAATCTCCCTTATGTATAAACTTTAAAAGGATCCAACTCCAGCCAAGTGTGGGGCTGCCCAGCTGGGATCCCAGCTGACCAAGGTAGGAGGCCCAACGGTTCCAGGCCAGCTTGAGCATCCGGAAGCTTCCATAGCAACCAGCTGGGGGCGAGGTTGTGGATATGCCTCAGTGGCAAAGTCCCTAAGCCAGTGTGCTGCTTCAAGTAAGAATGGCTCCTAGAGACAGGTCATGTATTGGAATTAGTGGTCCCCAGGTGGTGGAATGTTCAGGAAGGATTACAAAGTATGCCACTAGGGATGGGCTTCAAGGCTTCAAAGCCCGCATCAGGTCCAGCTGTCCCCCATCTGCCCCTCCTGCCTGCACATCTAGTTGCCGCCCAGTGCCATGCCTGCTTCCAGCCCCTCAACCAGGAGTCATGGACTCACCCTCTGAGACTGTAAGCAAGCCCCTAATTAAATTAAATTTTATAAGTTGCCTTGGTCATGGTGTCTCATTACAGACAGAGAAAAGAGTCTTAGCGTCTTAGTTAAGGTTATACTATTGGTACTACAAAACACCATGACCAAAAAGCAAGTTCAGGCAAAAGGGGGTGTATCTGGTGTACACTTTCATATTGCTGTTCACCACTGAACTCAACGAGGGCAGGATCCTAGAGGCGGGAGCTGATGCAGAAGCCATGGAGGGGCGCTGCTTACTACCTTGTTCCCCAGGGCTTCCTCAACCTGCTTTCCTATAGAACCCAGGACCACCAGCCCAAGGATAGCCCCACCCACAATGTACTCTATCACTAATTGAGAAAATGCCTTACAGCTGAATCTCATGGAGGCATTTCCTCAACAGAGGCTCCTTCCTCTCTGTTGGCTCTAGCGTGTGTCAAGTCGACACAAACCCAGCCAGTACAACTGATTCCTTGACTTAACACACAAACACATCACTACTAAGCCACAACCCTTCCTTTCTTATTCATCCCCAAGATATCACATTAAAAACATAATTAACTTTAAAAGCCCCACTGTCTTTACAAACTCAAAACTTTACACATTCAAATTTCAGTCTCTTTAAAATATCCAGTCTCCCTAAAAATCCAAAATATCTTTTAGAAAGTTCAAAGTCTTTCAGCTGTGGGCTCCTGTAAAAATAAAAATGAAATGAAATACCTTCTTCAAAAGGGAAGAACCAGGGCACAGCCACAACCAGAACAAAGCACAGCCCAACTCCAAGAGCGTAAACAACTGGGTGTTTGCTTTGGGGGTCCACTCACTCACTATCTTCTGGGCTCCTCTCTGACTGCCCGCTCTCTGCAGCACACAGCTTGTCTCCTAGGCTCTGGCTGGCTCCGCTGCGGCTGCCGCCGACCCCACTGCGGCTGCTGACCTTGGGTGTCAGCCCAAGGCACTGGCATCTCCAAAACCACTGGGGTCTCTCGCTGCAGCTAGGCTGCACTTTCACCAACGGCCTCTCATAGGCTCTCTTCCTGGTGCCAAGTCTCAACTTTTTCTTTTTTCTTTTTAAAGATTTATTTATTTATTTTATGTATACGAGTACAGTGTAGCTGTCTTCAGACACACCAGAAGAGGGCATCAGATTCTATTACAGATGGTTGTGAGCCACCATGTGGGTGCTGGGAATTGAACTCAGGGCCTCTGGGAGAGCAGTCGGTGCTCTTAAAACCATTGAGACATCTCTCCAGCCCCCAAGCCTCAGATTCTTTGCATGACCCCTGCAGTCCTGGGCCTTCAACTACCACTGAGGCTGCACCTTCACCAATGGCCTCTCGGGGCCTCTCCCAGTGCCCAGCCTCAGCTGCTCTCCATGACCCCTGCGTGCTTTCAAAACCATACCACCTGGGTGAGTCTTACACTACCAAGCTTGCCTGCCTCTGGAACACAGAAACACTCTATTAACACAGAACCAGCCAGCACACCTATTATGCGTAAAAGCCTGGGTTTGGTTCCTAGCACTGGAAAAATAAGAAAGCTTTTAAATAAAAAGCTAGCGTCAAGCATGGCCCTGGAGAAGGAGGAGGCGTAACTTTGGGGACTGAGTGAGGATACCTGTAGGAGTGACCCGTGGCCAGGGCTCAGGGACAGCACAACTCTGGCTTTGCTGAGAGGAACTCTCAAGGTTTTGTGGGTTCCCACAGTCCTGCCCCGCAAGGAGTGTACCACTCCTGTTACAGTCATAAGAGTTCCGGCCACGTCGGCCACGTGTACAGGGCTGGCCTGTGTCACAAGTCGGGGAGGAAGCCACAGAGCTCAGAGGTACCACGGCTGCGGCCCTGACAGGTGGCACCGTACTTTCAGAAGCATCACGACACGTGAGGGAGCAAGAGGGAATCCTGCTTCATCGAAAAACACCGGCCAGAATCCAAATCCCCTACCCTGTCTATTTTGAGACAGGGTCTCTGGTAGCCTAGCTTGGCCTCGAACTCACTACATAGCAGAAGATGACCATAACCTCTCTTCCCCTGCCTCCAAGATCATAAGCACACTCTGCCATGCCCAGTTTATGATGTCCTGGGAAGTGAACCCAGGGCCCACATAAGCACTCTACCAACTGAGCTTGTCCCAGCCTATGTGCTCTGCAGATAAGGTCTCTCTCACTGAGGGGCCAGGATGTCCCTGAATGCCCATGTAGCCCTGGCTGGCGGTACACTGACGATCCTCCTGCTTCAGGCTTTGGAGCACTGTGTTTACAGGACTGGGCCACACACCTATTCTATTTGCTTTAGGAGACCCTAACTCATACATCTGCAACCTGGATGGGCGGTGACTTAAAGGTGACTTTCCCTTGCAGGATTATCTCCCAGTCCAGCTCCATCTCCAGCCCCCTGGTGCACTCAAAAGAGCCTGCTTACCTGATGGTGCCGGTTGGGGAAGGGATGGGGCTGACGAGGCTCCGGAGATCCGGCTCCGGAATGTGGATCTTCAGTGGGGAGATCTGTGGGTAGAGTGGCCGCAGGGGCGATGCTGGGGCCTCCTCTTTATGGTATAGCGATGTGAACTGGATCTTGATGGCCGTGCTCGGGAACCGGAAGGTGCATCTGCAAAGGGAGGATATCGGCTGGTCAGGTACAAAGTCACCGGGCACAGGAACTGAAGTCCCACCACCCACAGGGCAGGGGCACCACTCGGAAGCTTTCGGGGGCTCCTGTCAGTGTCAGAATGGTACTCCTGGAACTCTGGCATCATCTGTGCCTGGCCTGTGAGCAAAAGATATAAATATCTCTAGACAGGTGCCACCAAGACACACTCTCGGCGTTTCCATGTGCCAGGATTGCAGAGGTGACAGTGACTGTGGTTCCTGACCCCAGTGGCAAACAGCTAAAAGCATCCTGCCCCATTTTTGTGGATTTCACTCATTCATTCATTTTTCCCTCATTCATTAATTCATTAGAAGACACGGTCTCACTGTGTGCTCCAGATGGGCCTGGAGCCTTGAGATTCTCGTCTCCTGGGTGCTGGGATGACTGGCACACACCACCATGTCCAGCTTATGCCAAGATTTTAAAGGCCAATTTCTTCAAAGTATAAACAGATGCCACCTCACAAAGGTAGAGGGATACTCCACAGACAGGGAGTGTGTGTGTGTGTGTGTGTGTGTGAGAGAGAGAGAGAGAGAGAGAGAGCCAGCAAATGTATGAGTGTACATATGCATGCATATGTGTGTGTGTGAGTGTTGTGTTCTTTAATTGGCTTCTCACTAAACTCAAGGCTTACAAGCCTAGAGCCTGGTATGTCTATTGAGTGGCAGGCAGACAGACAGACAGACAGACTAATCTGACTCTGAGCAGCCAGGGAAGCCCCTCCCATTCCAAAGACCACACCATATGCTGAGACAAGGTGGGCATCTTTCCCATCTCTAAGAAATGGGCATGATTTGCTGAGCACACCTTCTAATTTCTAATCTTGTGTGTGTGCATGAAGTGTGGGCATGCGGGGGCCAGAGGCTCATGCTGAGCTAGGCTGCCTGGCTGGCAAGCTCAGGGTCTGCCTGTCTCTGTGCTCCCACACATATGGCATAAATATACACAGCTTGAAACCAAAGGAGAAAAGAAGAGAAAGAATCTGAGGCCCGGGTAAGGCACAGGACGAGTCCGTGGTAGCCCGGGATACACAGCAAGCCCCACTCTAAAGCACGCATCTGATGTCATCTCTACCCCACTTAGCATCTCACAGCCAGGCCCAGGAACACTTCTAGACATTTGGTTTGTGCAAGTCCATGCATGGGGGTAGCGGTATACACGTGTGGGGAGGGCAGACGTCACCCTGGGGGTCATTCCTCAGGCACTCCCCACCTCAGCTTAGAGGAGCTAGGCTTGCTTAGAGGCTAAGATGGCTGCCAGTGAGGCTAGGGGGTCCTTCTGACTCTAGCCCCCCAGTGCTTTGATTACAAGTATATGCCGTTATGCCTGGCGTGTGTGTGTGTGTGTGTGTGTGTGTGTGTGTGTGTGTGTGTGTATTCTGAAGATCAAACCCAGGCCCTAGTGCTTGTACCTCGAGCACTTTACCCACCAAGCTGTCTACTCCAGCTCCTCCATCGGTATTTGGACTGGGAGAACCCATCAGTCACGTTTTCTAAGATGACTTCTTGTGTCTGTGCACTGTCAGCTCTACACGTCTGCAAGCAAGCGTCTACAAGCCATCTAGCACGTGTCTGATGACAGCTGTGGGGGTCCAAACTCAGTGCCTAAGGAAGGGGCCTGACTGGAAGCCGCCGGCGGGTAAGCTGAGCTGGCTGAGGGTAACTTGAGAATGCCTGCACTGAAGGAACAGGGCAGCGCACACAGTGCATGTGTGCACATGACACACCTGGTCAACCCAAGGTCTGCACCAAGGTTGACATGGTAACAGATCTCCTCTGCTTCTTCCTTCCTTTCTAAAGACAGGGAGCAGGGATGCTACCCCACCCTCTGCTGGGAGGGTGCAAGGATCCTCAAGTCAAAGCAAGAGCCTGCACTTTAGAATTACCACAGCTACCAGACAGAGCCTGTCACTGTGGTGGATGCCTGAGTGCACAGCAGACAGGATCCTGGAGAACAGGCTGTGGATGTGAGAAGAATGAGCCTGTGGACCTGGGCTGGGCTGAGCTCCGCCTGAAGAACTGCTGCCTAATCCTGGAAAGGTGGAAAGTTTCTGAGGCCTTCCCTGGCTCACTATCTGGGTACAGCTGACAGACAAAAGCTCTAAGTGGGGCTTCCAATGCAGACAGAACCCACCAGAGAACACGGGGCAGCACCCTTGAGCCTCTACGATCTTTCTCTCTCTTCACCAACTAAGCTGGAGGGATTGAGCAACAGCCAGCTCCAAGGGCTGCCAGTGGAAACCATGACTTTTAAGAAGGGTGTGTGTGTGTGTGTGTGTGTGTGTGTGTGTGTGAGAGAGAGAGAGAGACAGACAGACAGACAGACATAGACACAGAGAGAGACGGTGACAGAGAAGTATGTGTGTGAGAGAGAAAGAGAGAGAGAGAGACACACACACACACAGAGAAAAGAGGTATGTGTGTGTGCATACTCATGGACACCAGACAGTCGAGTCCCCGAGGTGCAGAGTTGTAGGCGGCTGTGAGCTGCCTGTCACGGGTGCTGAGAACGGAACTGTGGTCTTTTTGCAGAGGAGCACATGCTCTTTAATCCCTGTGTCACCTCTCTAGCCCCAACAATCAAGATTCTAAAAGCTAGAGATACAGCCCAATGGTAGAGCCCCTCACTGAGCCACCAGAGTGGTCCTCGGGGGCAGAGCAGCTGTGGACATGTTGGCCCAGATTAGATTCTAGCAGCAGTACAGCCAAGTAAAACAAGCCCCGAGACGAATGAGTGATGTCGATGGAGATGTTTGGTAAACTGACCTTCCCTCCTCTGGCCTCCGTCCATGATGCTGGGGATCATGTGTCCCCACAGTAGACAACATCTGACTTGATCCCTGGCACCAGGAAAGGAAGGGAGAGGAGGGGAGGGGGAGGGGAGGAGAAGGGAGGCTGTGCTCCTAAATACCATGCCCATCCCTCTGCAGCGCCACGCCCTACTGCAAGCTAAAGCAACACTTGGTGACAACCATCTTCAGGTTATTTGCCTAAACAGCTCCTGACTCATTCCCAAAATTCAACCCAAGGCAGCCACCCTGTCACCAGGAGCCAGTGAGAAAAGTGCCTGGCAGCCCTGTAGCTTGGCAGAGTCTCCCCAGGGCACTCAGGGTGCCTCCCATCACACCTCTCCTGAAAGATCCCCACGTGTCCAGAGGCCTCGTCCACCTACTTCTGCTTGTTGTTTGTTTTTGAGACAAGGTCTTGCTATGTAGAACTGGCCTGGACATCCCGGCAATCCTCCTGTTGCAGTCTTTTGGGATTTACAGGTATAAGCCAACACATCTAGTTCCTGGCTTGGAGCCTTGGGTAGCTGTTACGGTGCCCCACTGTCCTGACCTTCCACTCTCAGTGCCTATCCTACCGCGCTGAGGTCAGGAAGCCTATCAGGCAGGGAGCCCTGTCCATCATGGAAGCCTCTATGAAAGCAGGCTCTCAACCCAGCTCCCACCTAGAGGGAAATCTTGCTGTTCTGGGTTTTCTCTTTATTTAATTTTTATTTGTTTGTTTTTTTAAAAATAGGGTCTCTCTTATAGTTGGGGCTGGTTTTAGACTCACAGCAATCCTCCTGCCTCAGCCTCTTTGCTGCTGGGATTCTCGGCTGAGGAGTCCCACTTCAATATGGCTCACAGGGCAAACAACAACCACCACCATCACCATCAAAACCAAACCCCGCTTGCTCCTTGAATCCCACAGGATGAAAGGAGAACCAGCTCCTCTAGGCTTCCTCCCACCTCTAAACGCGCACTATGGCACAAGGGGACGGACGGACACACACACACACACACACACACACACAGTTGACTGGGTTGGCTGGGTTGGGGATAGGCCCTGGTTGCTGAGGGGTGTGGCTTCTTGGAATCGAACAAGGACTCTATTCTAGCACCAGTCAGTGGCTCAAGGGGGGAGACCTAAATGACTAGCTATTCGGCGGTAAATTATACCAAAGCTCTTGCCTGAAGGCTCATAAGCTGAACACAGAGGCCCGCCCTGTCTGCAGGCAGCAGCCCGGGCTGACTGGGGATGATTTTGTCAGGAGGTGAGAACGCTGATGGTCTAGCGTCAGATCTCAGCTCAGTCAGTACACAGCTGGCTTGACCATTACAGCCTGGGCTGGGGCTAGGGAGGTGGCTCAGAGGGAAGAGCGCTTGCTTGCACGGCAAGCACAAGAACCAAGTTCAAATCTCTAGACCCCACATAAAAGCCAAACATCGCAGCATGTCTGTCATTCCTGTGCTGGGGGTGGGTGTGTGGGGGGGGGAAGACCGAAGCCCGATGACCCGAGGCACTAAGAAGTGACGACCAAACAGTGGAAGTAGGGGACTGACCCCTGAGGTTGTCCTCTGATTTCCATATATGTGATGTGGTGCACATGAGCCTGCAATCACATGAAGACATGAGAACACACAGATTAAAAACACACACACACACACACACACACACACACACACACACACCAAAACACAAACAGCCCCAGTTCTCTGCAGCCTGGGCAGACCTTGAACTTTATTCAGTTTTCTTGCTTCAGCCTCCCTAGTCAGCCTCAGACCAAAGCCTGGCTTCTAAGTCATTTTCATTACATCTTAGAAGGAGGAATCTGGAGACCTGCCCCACCACCAAGGGAGCGAGGTGTCTGGCCGTTGGAGAGTAAGAATGGAATACCGAGTTGTGCACTAATGGGCTTCTAGCAATGCTGTTTAACACAAATAAACACAACAGGCCTCTCCTCTCATGCTGCTCCCCACACCCTCTCCTCCATCCCTGCAGAGCCAGGACTTCACGGAGTGGACAGTGAGCTGGGGAAGCTGGGGTCTGCAGGGGACAGTACACAGCAAGCATCGCTGAGGGATGGAAACAGACAGGGAGGCCACTCTGTGACCTCCCACGGTGGGGACTGGCTCAGACTTGGAGGGGAGCCACCCAAGCGAGCAGTGGCTTGAGCACCCCACTGCACAGTGTGAACACCCCACTCCACAGTGTGAACACCCCAGAGGACAGACTTTGCGGCAGGAATGAGTGGCACACTCCTGCCAGTATCCCTTATTCAGGAGGCTGAGGCAGGAGGATCAGGGCTACAAAGTGAGTTCAAGGCTAACCTGGACTACAGAGAGAATTCCAGGGCAGGCTGGCCTACAGAGTAAAACTCTGTCTCAGAAAACAAAACAAAACGTAAGCTTCCCTTTTTATTTTCTTGCTTTTTAAAAATCTTCTGTGTGTGGGTGTTGTGGCTGAGCACACGTCTAGGTGCACTGGTGTGCCTGGTGCCTCTGGACGCTAGAAGAGAGCACCATATCCTCTGGGACCAGGGTGACAGCTGGCTGAGAGCTGCTGTACAACTGCTGGGAATTGAACCCAGGTCCTCAGGACGAGCAGCCTGGGGTGCTAACCACTGAACCATCTCTCCTGCCTCTAACTTTTGTTTTATTGAGACAAAGTTTCTCTGTGTAGCCATGGCTATCCCAGAACTCGCTGATCTGCTCCTCTGCCTCTCGAGTTCTGGGGGTTAAAGGTGTGCACCACCAAGCCTGGCCTTACTTTTTTTTTTAATAATGAAAAGTGTGGCAATTGACACATGAAATTTTCTGTAACCACCTGAGAAGGTCTCACAGCAGGAACCTGTCCAGGTTAATAAGGAATCAGTGATTGACAGATGAGGCCTCAGAAACTAAACCAAAATCCACCTTGCTGGGGATTTTTCAGAACCCCAGATTTTCCTTCAAATACAAATTGGACCCGGAGGGGTGGTGTGCAACTGTAATTCCAGCTCTTGGGAGGTAGACACAGAAAAGCCAAAAGTTCAAGGTCACCCTCAACTGCATGAGACCCAGTCTCAAAAAAAAAAAAAAACAAAAAACAAAAACTCAACAAAACAAAAGCCAACAAAGGGGATGCCAAGATGGCTCAGTAGATAAAGGGGCTTGCTGCCAAGCTTGACAATCTGAGTTTGATTCCTGGAACCCATGGTGGAGAAGGAGAGAACCCATTCTCAAAGCATATTCTCTGACCTCTTCATGCCCTGTGACACAGGCACATGCGCACACACTAAATAAATAAATAAATATCATTTAAAAACAATACAATATACACTGCTTTAAGAACTCCATATGTTTAGAGAAGCCCTTGTGGGAGGGAGGTGGCTGGGAAAATCTAGAATGATGTCACCGTGCCATTTTAGAGTATGCCTGACACGTCCCAGCAGGTGGGACAATGAATGTCTTATGAAGGACTTGTAAGTGTGAAAGCCCTCAGACCAGGAGAGGAAGTGCTCGGCCCCACCAAGGAAAATGACAATATGAGAACTATTTGCCATAGGCCATGACATAGAGGGCAGAAGACAATGAGAGCTGGGATCTGACGTCAGGCAAACCTTGCTTGAAAAAGAGCTGGAACCCTGGGTTCATTCGCCAGGGCATTCGCAGTACATGGTATGTGTGGTGCATGCTGGGAATCCCAGAACTGAGGGGAGGGGAGGGCAGGAGGATCACAAGTTCAAGGTCATCCTTGGCTATGTGAATTCATTCAGGCCACTCGTGTGCGTGAACACACACACACACTCACTCACACACACACTCACACACATACACACTCTGTCTCTCTCTCTGTCTGTCTCTGTCTCTCTCTCTCTCTGTCTGTCTCTGTCTCTCTCTCTCTCTGTCTCTCTCTCTCTCTGTCTCTCTCTCTCTCTGTCTCTCTCTCTCTGTCTCTCTCTCTCTCTGTCTCTCTCTCTCTCTCTCTCTCACCTGAATGAAAACTTTAGGAAAGCTGAGGCCCCCTTCCTGGGTCTTGGGCCACTGAGCTCCTAAAGACTAGTAAATGTCATTTCAATTACTCTCATGACAAGACAATCACAGGGAGGGGCGTGTCACGGCCTTCGGTGTGGGCTTCCCAGCGGTCTCTGCTGCTACAGCCTGCCCTCTAACAGCCTTTCCTTTAAGGAACAAATGACTGGAAGGAAGAAAGAGGCCGCGTGCTTGGATACAAGCGCTCTCGGTCTGCGTGGTGCCACATGCCTTTAGAGCCAGTGAGCACTGGCCTGGCCCAGTTCTGTGGGGGGACAGCTTCAGGAGGGAAGAATCCCAAGGGCTTCATTAGGAGGGGAACAAGCTCTGTAGGGGGCTGGACATGTGACTACACAGGAAGCTCCCTCCACTTCCTATGTTCTATGGTCCACTCTTGCTGCAGTGCCCTTCCCATGAGGCCTGTTCCCAGGAGGTGAGAGGCGCAGAGACTTCGTCTTGTGTATGTGCCAAGGAAAACCACTGCTCGATCAGGAAATGGCTTTTTTATTATGACAGAGCCTCATGAAACCTAGGCTGGCCTTGAATTCTAAGTATCAAGGATGACCTTGGACACCTGGTCTACCTTCTTAGTGCTGAGATTAGGTGTGCACCTCCGCAGAGGGTTATAGGACACATGGTTGGAACCGAGGGCTTCAGGCATGTTGGCAAGCATGCTACCAACTACGCCAAATCCTCAGCCCATGGGTAGCAGTGCTTAAGTACCAAGTCCCAAAGCAAAGAATTCTCAGGGATTTCATTTAAAGTATCTTCTTTCAGCTGAGGCTGGTGAGGCGGCTCAGTGGGTAGTGTTTGCTGTGCAAGCATGAGGTCCTGAGTTCAGATCCTCCAGAGCACACACAGAAAAGCCAGGCACGGCAGCCCGCACCTAGGATCCCAGGTCCCAGTAAAAGACCCTGACTCCAAACACTTAATGTACAGAGCACAGAGGATACCTGATGTAGACCTGTAGTCTCTGCACATGTCCACACACATGTGCATGTGCACACTTCATGCTTGTGCAGACAACACACATCACACAGAAAACAATCCATTTTGCTAGAAAACTGAAAGATGAGCCAAGGCTGCTGTGGCCGTGGCTACCATGGTGTCCTGGTGCTGAGTCAGGACGTGGAAGGGTTCAGGAAGACTAAATCCAGAGGGACCTATGCATTAAGAGTGATGACAATGCAGTCTCAGATCGGGAGGAGCAAGAGCCCTCTTGGGTCCAGGCTCTGGGACAGGGTCACTGCTATCGGCCAGCAGCTGGCTCTTCTACAGTGAGACAGTAAAAGAAGTATATGCCAGCCCTCCCTGGAAACCACACCGGGCTGACCAGAGGCAGGCAAAAAAAAAAAGCATTAGCGAGTGAAGGGCTTGCTGAACAAACCTGGAGACCTGAGTTCAGTTCCTAAAACCATCACATAAAGTGGAAGGAAAGAACTGGCTTCTGACCTCCACATGTGTGCTGTAGCACGCACACCCAAGAAAACACACACACACACACACACACACACACAGAGAGAGAGAGTCAGAGACAAAGAGAAATGGAGTGGGGGAGGGGTCAGCCCAATATTTCAAAAGTGCACACACTGGCAGGTCACTGTGGTGAAGTTCAGCTCTGGTGTGAGGTATCTTGTGCTGCATTCCTGGGGTTTGTGATCACACCAAGTAACACCAACTGTTACTCAGGCAACTGGCTAGCCCTGGCATGTGCATTTTTGAGTGGGTGCACCCCCTTTGCCACAAAGGGAATCTCCTCCAGAGAGATACTTTCAGGAATGTCTACAAAGTGCCAGAGGTGGCGGTGGCACTGAAGGTGAAAGGCTGGCATGGTGGTCTATGCCTACCGAGATCCCAGCACTCAGAAAGCCGAGGCAGGAGGGTTGCTGTGAGTTAGAAGCCAGCTTGGGCTTGAGACAATAGCTCAAAACAACCACGAAGACTGAAAGCAAGGGCTGATAATATCTCCCAGGAACTCACTAGACCAGGCTGTCCTCAAATTCCCAGAGACTTGCCTGCCTCTGCCTCTGCCTCCCTAGTGCTGAGAGAGACCAAAGCTGTGTGCCACCATGCCGGGCTTCACACAGGTAATACTTATAATGTATCGAACCCAAGGCCCTGACACACACAGATCCAGGCTAACCTAGAATGACCATGGAAAGGTTTAGTGGGCTCACGTAACATCTGAGAGAACCTGGTTCCAGCTACACGGTGGCAGGTGCACTACTTCCCTGCAGATCTGCAACTCAGATCCAGGTCTCAGGAGGGCTCAAAGAACCCTGTGACAACAAAGCACTCAGCTAATGTCACCTCACTGAAGCACAGCTTCCTCACAAGGACGATGAGCCATGGGCAGAGCCTGACCTTTGCCTCAGTGCTCAGCACTCCTTATGAATGAAGTCAAGCGCATTGTGTTGTAGAGCAATTAGCAAAATCAAGGGTGCTTTATCCAAACTTTGAATTTCATATAATAATAATAGTTCAAGATCAGTATGTAGTTGGGCCTCATGGTGAAGGCTTGTCATTCCCAGTGTTTGGGATTCTGAAAAAGCAGAATGGTCAGTTGAAGGGCTGTCTGGGCTTCCGGCTGTTGAGTTTAAGGGCAGCCTGTGCAAACAGTGAGATCTTATCTCAAAACAAAAGATATCGGGGAGGGAGAGGCTGGCCAGTGACACAGAGCTTGTTTAGCATGTGTGAAGCCTCCAGTTCAATCTCTAGCACTATAAAAACTAGTATCTGCTCTTATCTGAATGTAGTATCTGCTGTGAACACACACAAAAGCTCTCTGAAGCCCACGGTTGTATTTCCTGGGTAAACACGTATTTCAGAATATTGCAGAAAAAGCCAAGTCACCAGAGAGGGGACCAGGACAAAGTATCAGTGAGACCCTGGATGGAGGAGCCAGGCCAGACACAGGCTCTCTACTCAATCTCTCCATTCTGGCGACTTCCACAGGTCTGGGACCAATGAGAGCTATCCAACTTGGCTCAGGAAACCCTTTCGGGAGCTGAAGGCAGAGCCAGGAAGGGCCTCCCGGAAAGGGCCAGGCATCTTTCACACACAACCAGCCCAGAGGGCGGCCAGTGGCTGAGCCTGTCCGTCTGGAATGAGAGCAGCGTTTCCTGGAACAGTAATGTGGCAGGCCAGCCATGTGATGGCTTCAGCCCTTACCTCAGCATCCCAGGCAAGACACAGCACTTGGCTGGAGACTCCTGCTATCTCCCTGTGTCCCATCTAAAGAGCAACAAGGCTTTGTTATTTCACAAACAGCAGCTCCATTGGTCTAAACAAGGCAGAGCCCAACTCAATCCTCCCAGGGCACTTCCTCTCTGCAGCCCTGGGCCAACCAAGCTTGCCTTCCTAATAAGGAGAGGCCAGCCAGACCTAACAAACTACCCAGAGCCCAAACTTGGCCCAGCCCAGCCCAGGAGCTGCAACCCAGGTGGGTGGGACAGGGCCGGCTGTGACGGGCAGCTCCCAGTCTCTTACAGCCCCACCTAGTCCTATCTGGCATCAGTAGGTACAGTTGGCTAAGTCCACAGCACGGAAGAAGTCGAGGCCAGGAAGCAAAGAGAGAGAGCAACCGTATTCCTGGGAGGCAGCATCACCCTGCTGGCGGAGGGCCACCAACAATAAGGAAGTGAGTTTCATTTCATGGAAACGAATCTCATCCCTTCGCTGCACACCAGCAGAGACAGGACCTGTTGTCTTGGGTGAGCCAAAGCTTCTGAGGTCCGTGTGTATATCTGCACATACATGTACGTGGTGTGTGCACACATGTGTGCAGGAGATGGGAGGGGGATAATGGGTGTCCTGCTTCAGCACTCCCTTATTCCCGGGAGACAGGGTCTCTCAGAGAACCTGGAGCTATGCTAGCAGCCAGCAATCTTGTTTCAACTGCCCACGTGGCTGAGGTACAGGTCCGTGCAACCAGGTCTAGCTTTTACACTGGATGGATACCGAGGACTCAAACACAGCTCCCCACTGCAACACCTCCCCAGTCCCAAGATCCTTCTTTGATTTCCTGCCTCGGTGAAAAGCAAGGACCAAGTGTATCTTTCGGAAAGGGGGAAAGCAGCAACCAGCTTCCATCACGTTCCAGGTTTCAAAAGAGGGAAACTGAGTCACAGACAGCAAATGCTCACATAAAAGCCAGGGGAAAGCTGTCCGTATACCTGTGACCACAGCATTTGGGAGGTGGACGCAGGAAGACCAAATGTTTATAAAGTCATCCTTTGACAACACAGCAAGTTCAAGGCCAGCTTGGGCTACATGAGACCCTATCGGAAAAAAGAAAACATGAACTCCCAAGTACTGTGTGACAGCTGACTGCTTCTGCCCAGGACCACCGCCCAGGACTGTCATCCTGTCCCTCCCTGTCCCCTTATGCTCAGCCTTTCTTGTTCTTTTTTCTCCTTGTCATACTGCACCCACATGTATGTTAATTTGCATATATGAATATGCTGACGAGATACAGCACATGACAGAGAGCATGGAATTCTTTCTGAAAGTCTGTGGCCTTGCTTAATGGTCTATATTCTAAGTCCATCCATTTTCCTACCAATGTCTTTAATTTTATTTTTCTGAAGGTAGAATAGTATTCCAGTGTTTGTGTGTCTACCAAATTTCATTATCCAGTCATCTACTGATGGGCAACTGTGTTGATTCCAGAGCTTTGCAATCATGAACAAAGAAGCAATAAACGTGGGGTTACAAATCTCTCTATGATGGAGTACGAAGGTCTCTGGGTATACGTACGCCCAGCACCGAGCTAGCTGGGTACTAATTTTTAAAGGAATTTCCAAATCGATTTCCACAGTGGTTGCACTCGTTTCATCCCATCAAATGTGAATTAATTGTTAAGAAAAGTCCATTGTGTCGCTTAACAGTTAATGACAGCTGAAAGTCTGAAACTAGTACTAGAGCCTTATAATCTAGCCATGGCGTGCATCTGGAAGCAGGCCAGGAGGTAGCTGGGAACCTGTGCCTCCTCAGGGTTAAGCGGGGAGCCTGGCAGATTCTGATGAGGCCGTCCAGCATTGGCATTTGCTATGGCAGCAGTGACAACCAAGCCGACTCACTCTACAGTACATCACACACAGTAGGCACAGGCACACTTCACAGCAGCGGCCAAAGCACCGGTGTGCAGAGTACAGAGATAGCAGTCAGCAATGGACCGGCTGCTGCTGCTGGTGTGTGGGCCGCTCCAGCTCTGTTGGGGACTGGCTCTAATGCTTTGTCTTATTTCGGCTCCCAAAAAGCTGTGCTTCCAGACCTTGAGGGTCCCTAGCCCCAGCTGGCTCTGAATGATAATAAAGAATTGCCATATAGCCAATGGCTGGGCAGAAAGATGGAGACGGGACTTTTAGATTGCAGGGGCAAGGGGCCGGGAGAGAGAGGAGACACAAGAAAATCACCATGATGGGGAAGGAGAAAGATGAAACGTAAAGGCAAGTGGTACGTAAGAATCTGAGAGCGTGCCCTAGCAGCCATTTCCCCAGTTGGGTCTGGGGTAACGGAGACGGAATATAGATTTTAAAAGATGTTTACTCAGGAATACCAGAGGGAATGTCTGCTAGCTGTGGGGAGATTGAGAAGTGCCCAGCCATTGAGCTAGTCAAGGCATATCAAAGTTAGCTGGCATTTGTGTGTTTTTTATTTGAGAATCCAGAGAGCTCTTGGGTGGGTGCACACATGTGAGCCGCCGGGAGCCAAAGCGGTTTAACTAATTCGCCGCTACATATCTCTACCTCTCCCATCCCAACACAGACCAGCCCAGGTTAGGCCTGGGGTGGACGCCCATTTTCCTTCCCAGTGACTCCGGAAGTTGATACAGGAGGATAGAAAGCTGACGGTCTGCCTGGGCTACAATGCAAGTTAAAGGCCAGCCTCAGCAGTCTTAGTGATACCCTGCCCTCTCTCAAAATGAAAGGTGACGAGTGCTAGGGGTGCAACCCACAGCAGCAGTGTTTGCTAGGATCGGCCCGTGAGGGGCCGGGGGTTTGGCTTGCCTGGCATCTAGGAGGCCCTGGGTCCAATTCTTAGGACTATAAACAAACAGCCCTGTCCCAGAACACCAGCAGGTTGGGAAGGTGCTCAGCTAGGAAGCTTCAGAGTGCTCGGTGTCTGTCTAGCTTTCAGGAAGTCTTCTGGCTTTGGGGGAGGACTGTGGAATCCCAGGCGTGCCACAGGTGGAGCTGTCCCCTGGATCAACAGCACAGACTGGGGAGCAGAGACCAGCACAGAGCAATGAAGGCCAGGGAAAGCACGTGGCAGGATGAAGCAGGTGCTGGCACACAACATCCAATAGGGTCCAAAGTCTTGGGCCTCAGTTATCGACCCTTCATCCTTCCAAGGAGGAAGAGAGAACTCAGAAAAACAAGAGAGGCTGCCAGTACACGCTCCCCCAGGCCCACCTCAGAGTAGCCACTGTGAACTCTACAGATCTCTGAGATACGGCACCAGAAAAGGTATGCGCTCATATGCATAGAATTTTTTAAAACAGTTTTTAAAATCTCAGTGAAGAACTGGAAGATATAAAGAAGACCTGATGGAAAATCTTATAATCAAAACGTATGGTAATCTAACATACGACATCAAGTAGAATCAACAGCCCAGAGGAGACCTGGGAGTGTGGCTCAGTGGTAAGGGTGCTCGCCTAGCATGGGAGAGGTCTTGGGTTTCCAAACTACCAAAAACCAAAACACAAAACAGGCTGGCAAGCTCGCTGAGTACATAAGGATACTTTCCGCCAGGCCTCATGAGCTGAGCCTAATCCCTAAATCCTCCGGGGGAAGGAGAGAGCCAATGCCCTTGGGTTGTCCTCTGACTCCACATCTATGGCATGTATTATATACCTGTGAAATAAATGAACACTGAGAAAAAAAGAAAAAGGAAAAGAAGAAGAAACTGAAGAAAAGAAACTGAAAGTGAGTGCCGAGAGCCTTGGGACTCCAGGGACTTAACCCAGGGACCTGCCATTCACAGTCAGACCGAAGCACAACAGAAAGGGAGTGAAAAGCAATCAAAGAAATGATGGCCAAAACATTTCCAGAACTGACCACAGCAACAGAAAAGACTGACCTACAGACAGAAGATCATGAGTGGATAAACCCCAAACGACCCAGGCAAGGATGGCAGTGGGAGGTAACTCCAAGCCGTCCCCGGAATCTGTGGCTTTAGAAGGTGCCTCTGGGTGGATGCCAGCCAATTCCATCAAGCCACTGGAGAAGCAGAGAATGAAAGCTGCCGCTCGGGTCTGCTCACATCCCGCTCGGAGCCTAAGGAATGGCGCTGCCCGTCACTCAACCCACTGGAGGAACTCCCTTGTTCTAGCCTGGTCTGTTTCCATGGTGATCCTATTGTTTTAGGTGGTTGTTTTGTTTTGTTTTGTTTTACTTTCTCAGGGTTTTATATAGCCTAGGCTGGCCTTTAATTCTCTATGTAGCCAAGAACGATGGTAAAATCCCGATCCACCTCTCAAGTGCTGAGATGACTGATGTGAGCCATACCCAGGTTTATATAGTAAGGGACTGTGAATTCCAGGCAAGCCCTCTACCAACTGAGCCCAGCCCCAGCCCTTCAGGGCTTCTAAACCCCACTAAATTGACATCCAAGATTAACCATCCTACACTCCAGGTCACTTTCAGACAAGGGGCTGGCTTGGCCCCACCCGCCCCAAGGCCACCTACCTCCTCACCCACTCACACCTCCTGCAGGAGTGAGGTTGGCAATGACTGGCTATCCAGGGAGACTTGCAGGAAGTGGGAATCTGATTCTCTGGGGAAGGCAAGTAGGATGAAGTGAGAAAAAAAAAAAAATCTGTACTGTACGCACCACTGCAGGACTGTGGGAATGAGTGACAGAGTCGGTAAGTGTTCCGGCTGCTGCATGGTAGCTCTGCCTGGTGAAAGCTGAAGGCCTGAATCTCAGCACCTAGGGCAGAGGCTGGAGACTGTCAGCCAATCTGTGCTCCAGGGTATGGCCTCACCTCAGAACAAAATGTGGGCCCTCAAGAGGGCTTAGGGGATACAAAACACTTGTATATAAACCTGGCCACCTGGAACTCAACGGGAGAGGAGAGAATCGACTCCAGAAAGCTGTCCTCTGAACCCCCACCCTCAAATGATGATGATAAAACTAAAAACCTCCCGAGACGAAAGCACACTGCTAGAAGACACTTCTACCAGTCACGTGAGCACAAGGACCCCAGGCCCTCAGAACTCTTGTCAAAAAATAAACCTGGTGAAGCTGGCTCAGGCTTGTAATCCCAGCACTGGAGACAGGAGGGTTCCTGGGACTTACTGACTAGCCAGCCTAGCTGAGCATGTGAGCGCCAGGCTTGGTAGACCCAGTCCTCCCCCAAAAGGCAGAGGGATGGAAGATATCTCAACAATTAAGAGTGCTCAATGCTCTTGAGAGCCTGAGTACAGCTCCTGGTACCCAGGTCAGACAGCTCACAACCACCTGTAATGACAGCTCTGGTGATTGGACACCCTCCTCTGGCCTCCACAGGCACCAGGCATGAACACAGTGCACAGACAGACACACATGCACATAAAATAAAATAAACTAAGGAGCAAGCTTCAGAAGAAGGCCAGCGGCCATGAGACTGCCTCTCCAGGTGGCTGAGTGACCCTGGTGGTGTCACTAACATCCATGTGTGTGAATGGGATGAGTGGGGGCTGGATGGGGATGGGGAGAAAGACTGACGAGCCCAGGCCGGCTTCCTGCCTCATCCTTCGTGAGATCCTGGGAGGATGGAGGACAGGAGTGTCCATGGTGCCTGGCTCTCCGCTCTGGTTCTTCTTTATCTTAGGTTTTCCATACAGCACCCGGGGCCCTGTGCACAACAGAACAGAAATAACTACACATAAACAACCCCTCACTGGGTATGGTGAGACATGCACGCAGTCAATCCCAGCACTGGGAGGCTGAGACAGGAGGATTACAGTGAATCTGAGGACAGTCTGGGCTACCTAGTGACTTCTAGGGCAGTGTGGGCTACAGAATGAGGCTTTGTCTCAAATACAGAGGGATGGCTCAGTGGGCAAAGGTGATTGCTGCCAAACCTGACGACCTGAGTTTGATTCCCGGGTCCCAAATGGTGGGAGGAGGAAGTTGTGTTCTAATCTCCATCCATACCATGATATGCACATCCCTACCATATAAAATGCACAACAGCCTGGGTGATGGTGGCTCATGCCTTTAATCCCAACACAGAGGCAGAAGTAGGCAAATCTCTGAGTTTGAGGTCAGCAAAGGCTACACAAAGAAACCTTGTCTCAAACAAACAAGCAAGCAAACAAACAAAAAACCAACCAAACAAACCATAAACATTCAACAAAGTAATTAACTGTATTTTTAAAATCCCACAGGGGCCGGAGGTAGGGTCAGCGGTAGGACTCACAGTTTGCTAGGCAAACCAGAAGACCTGAGCTTGGTTTAGGCACCCACATAAAATGCTGGGCAAGGCCATGCACACGTGGCTGGAACCCCAGCGCTGTGGGAGGCAGAGGCAGGAGGATGACTGGATTTCCTGACCACCAGCCTAGTGAGAGACCATCTCAAAGCCATATGACCAAAGATGCTACAGCAGGGTAGCAAGGTCCTTCTCTGGCCTCTGTGAAGGCACACACTTGTATACTCACACTCACTCCTGTGTGCCTGTCCACACACATGTACACATATACCACACACAGTGAAGTCAGACAAAAAGGAACTCAGTTTTCATTACTTTAAAGTTACGAAATTAACTGTATGATGGTCACTTTCCTCTGTCACTAGGGGAGGGGGAGGGTAGCTGGGATAACGCATAGCAGGCAAAATGCTCAGCACACAGGCATTAGGACCAGAGTTCTGGTCCTCGGCATCCAAATCCAAAGCCAAGTGTGGCAGTACGTGTCTGTAATCCTGGTGCTGGAGACAGAGACGGGGGACCCTTGGGGTTCACTGGCCACGCTAGGCATGCACTCCACCAACTCAGGTCCATCCAACAGCGCTGGGTTTTGTTTTCCGAGGCTGGGCCTCACTGCAGACAGGGTGGTATTGTGCCTGTGACTATCCTGCCTCGGCCCTCTGAGTGCTGGGGTGAAGGCGTATGCCTGCAGGCCTGTCTCCAAAGAGCATCTCTCATCCACTTGGAATAAACACAACAGAAAGGAAGGAGCCACCCTCCCAGACCTGCAGCAGGGCTGTCGGTGACCCCGGCTGTTTGTACAGGGCTTAATCATCAATGGATCTGAAGGCGCTTGTGGGTCTATAAACAGTGCGAAGTCCCCAACCTGACAAAGAGCCAAGTGAAAGGGCAGCTGGCTCTGGGCAGAGACCAGAACGCTCTCAACATGGCAGCAACGATCCCGGAGACTCAGAAGCCAATCTTACTGTTTTTCCAAGTTGGGCCTGGATGCAGATCATCAGGTGCACCCAGCCCTGGGTCCCACATATCTCCTGTCAAGCCTCCCTCCCCCTACATTACTCCACAGCACTGTACAAATTGAGCATGGTGGATCAAACCTGTGATACCAGCATTTGAGAGGTGGAGGCAGGAGGGTTAATTTCAAGGTTATCCTAAGGCTAACATAGTCAGTCTGAGGCCAGATCCCAAAATAAGGGGAGAGGAGGACTGATGAGAAGGCCCAGTGGGGAAAGTTGCTCCCCACCCAGCCTGACAGCCTGAGTTCAATGGCCTAGTCTACATGGCAGAAGGACAGAACTAACTCCTGAAAGCTTTCCTGACATCTGACACATGCACCCACCCCCACCACTCAACACATGATGGATGAATGAATGAGTGAATGAATGAATGATGAAAACAAACAAACCAAGAGTTACACAGAGCCAGAAAAAGAGCAACTGTCCCACAAGTACCAGATACAGAGAAAGAAACCCAAGCTGTAGACCTGCTGTGATGTCACATGCAGGCGCTAGGGCGCCTCCATGGTCCAGTGTCTATCAAAAGTGGCCTTAACCTGTGTGTGCAGTGACCTGGAACCTCCCACTGGGCAGCCAAGCAGCTCTGCCATGCGTGGCCCCTCCATTTCCTCCTTCTAGGAGCATGGTGGGTGCATCTGCCACAGCACCAAGCACACCCAGCAGGGCCCTGGTGGTGCTCATTTCTCTGAAGGAGAGGCAGCAATATGGTTTGGTGGCTAAGGTTCCTGTCACCTGAATTCCATCACCAGCACCCAGAGGGCAGAAGAAGAGAACAGACTCCCACATGTTGTCCTCTGACTGCTACATATGTGCTGCCCAAGTGCACAAACACACAATAAACAAATGGAATGTTTTTTTAAAAAAATTAAATCCCTAACTCAAGGACCCACTGAAAGAGAACTTGAAATTAGATTCAGGGTGTTTATGAACAGACAGACAGACGGACAGACCTGAAGACCTTAGGCTCGCAGAGAAACTACAGCTTCAGTCCCAGGTCAGCAGTCAACCACAGCCCTTGACACATCTCAGAACTGTAGTCTCCTAACTCCTTCTACTAGGAAACAAAGACTTCTAAACATTTGCTGCTTTTTCTTTTTTTTGTGTTATGAGACAGTCTTACTATGTAGCTACAGGCTGGCCTTAGAGTTATTACGTAGCCCAGGCTAGTCTCAGGTCTGTGACACTCTTCCACCTCCCCAGTGCAGGGAGGTGGTGGTGGTAGGGATTGTAGATCTGTCCACCAGGCCTGCCCTGTGAAACCTAGATTTAGAGTCAGTCATTTTAACCAGGCCTTTCCCCAAGGGAGCTTCTTTCTTCAGGTCTATTCTGCCTTCCGGGCAGACGGCTCACACCAGCAGCCATTGATAAGATCTGATCAAAGGCAGAGGAAGCCTCTAGTTCTCCAGAGGGAGAAGAGCAGGGGTTAGAGATGTTTACAAAACAGCGGAGACTCCAGCTTAGAGACCTCTAAGCCGGCCCAGATAAGAACCCAAACAAAACAAAGGCGCCTCTTATCATCGGGAGGAATTTGCAAGAGCCTTTATTTGGTTTAACCCTCCTCTCTTACAGCACACTCCTCGGAAGGACAGCTGGCCCCACAGGGGACTGCTTGGCTCTCCTAGTCTCCCTGTACCCAAATTTAGAAGAGGCCCGAGCCTGAGAACCAGCACCAAGCCACAGCTCTGCAATCTTAGTAAGACAGGATGCCACTCGGGGCCCACGTGGCCTAGAAAGATCTGAGGTGAGTGAGATGGCTCAGCCGGTAGAGTGAACGGACCCACGTGACTCCCCAAAGCTGTCCTGATCTCCATACCCCAATCATGATGCCTATCCCCTCCTCAGACAATTAAGTAAATAAAACATAAAAAATAAAATAAAATAAAATAGCTTTCTTTATTTTGAAAGAAAAGAAGAATCAGGAAAGACACACTGGAAAGAAAAGGCACAAGGAATAAATGGATACCCAGCTGGGAATGGTACTCTGTGTGGGAGGCTGAGGCAGGAGGATTGTGAGTTGGAGGTTAGCTTGGGCCAAATGAAACCCTGTAGCAGAAAAAAGAACTTTTTTTTTCAAGAGCTGTCAGGCCATTTCCCTCTCCTGCATGTACCTAGGTTTCTAAATAAATTTTAATACTTTGAAGGAGCAATTACCCATTTGGGGAAACTGGGCCATAAAGCAGATTAATAACGCTGAATAATCGCTTGGGGAGGAGCTGGCTCCCTTCTCGGGATACACTAAACTGGTTTAACCGTTATGTAAATCGCATCCTTGGTCCTGTGATTTATCCCTGATGGCCCATTAGTCCGGATGGTTTGCTCTGCAATAAAAACAGCTCCAGAAGCCTGCAGGGCTACTTAGAGGAGCCTGAGGGATGAGGACCAGGAGTTCAAGGCCAGTTTGGGCAACTTAATAAAATCCTATCTCAAAATAGTAAAAGGGCTGGGAGCATGGGCCCTAGGTAGAACCTTTGCCTAGAGCCCTCCACCCCCAGTGAAAGGCTGGAGGTGTGGCTCAGGAGTACAGAACTGGCCTAGACCCCCGCCCCTCCCCCCCATTAAAAGGCTCTGGATTCTATTCATAATACTGGTATGAAAAACCCTAGCCAGAGACTGCCTACCAGTGTCCACCCCTAGTTCCCCCAAATGTTCACTCTAGCTGAGGACCCTCCTGTCCCTTAGCACCTGTCCCCACCTCCCAAGGTGGTCCTGTACAAAGTGGGTACCTGGGCATCCCAGCCCAGAAGATCACCATTTCCTGTCTTTCAAGCCCTCTAACTTGCTCCAGTCTTCCAGTATCACATCTCCTGGAGACCCCAGTTCTCCACATGGCATCTCCATGGACAGAGGCAGAAAGCCTGAAAGTTGGTTTTAAATGTCAAGCAGCAAGTTTGCTGACCTCCCTCAACAACTCCTCCCCATAAACCCAGAAGCACAGAGGGTGGACGCCAGAGGCTGGGACACTGTCTTCCTTCAAAGTATGGTGGCACTTCTTATAATCCCAGGTATAGGGTGGGGGCACGCACGCACACGCGCGCATGCACACGCGCACACACACACACAATTAAAACGTTTTTATGACTGTGTGGGTAAAGATGCCTGCTGCCAACACTGAATCCTGGGTCTCACACAGTGGAAGGAGAGAACTGACACCAGCAAGCTGTCCCCTGACTTCCGAACACTTGCTCCACCCCCACAAGAGTTAATTAATTAATTAATTAATTAATTACATATAAAACAACAAAAACAAAAAAGCTTAAGGAAACCAAACCCAGCCACATTCCCCCCCCACTCCACCCCCAGGCCAAGCCCTCCAGTGGCTCCTGGACACATGGTGGGCTACTAACACTTTACCACCACTGTGACCCCGAATCAGAAAGACCCATTCTGCTCTCTGCTGAGGGCTGCACTGGCTGAGCCAGTGTGAGTGTTTGTAGTTGGTGAAGAGGGAATCACAGAAAGAGACAGACACGTGGTAATGGATACCTTTGGGTGCTGTTCTGCATACTCTCCTGTGCTGAGAGCTCTGCTGGGGTTACAGACCTTCTATTGCATCCAACTTTCTTACATGGGTTCAGGGGCTTTGAACCTGGGTGTTGTCGGGTGCAGTAAGTGCCGTTATCCACTAAGCCTTCTCTCCCCAGCCCAGGAAGCAGATCTGCAGCCGTGAAATCTGCATTTGCTGTGGAATGTCTCCATGGATTCCTCTTACTGCGCTGGCTGAGAGAAAGGAGTCCCTTAGCCTAGGCTCTTTACCCAAAGGGATTTCGGAGCTCCAGCCTATCCAACCAGAACAAGGAAAGAAACAGTGGAAGAAAGAAACAAAAGTATCATTGTTTGCAGATAAAGACTAGGAAACACATGCAGGGGGTTGTAAAACTGTTACTAGAAGCAAGTAAATGAGACTAGACAGATACAAACTATCCTGCACTGGGTTAAGGCTCAAGCATCACTTATTAACTACAAAAGAAGACACAGTAACTACCTGGTAGAAAGCAGAGCATTCCTGCAGTCAGAAACGGACTCCAGGGCTATCAGCCACATCCGGAGAAGGTGTGTGGCCCTTTCCTTCCTAGCCAAAGATTCTAAGCCTGACTCTAATCAGCCCTTTTATCCACTTAGTAAAAAACTGAAACTGCGTTTATTGGGCAATCCTATAAAATATCTGGCTTGGTTTTTTAAATTTTGTTTTGCTTTCTGTTTTGTCATGGTCAAGAAAGATTAAAAATTAAAAGGCTGAAGATCTGTTGTGGGTGACAGGCACCGAAGGATGTGACAGTAAGTACAACACTTAGCCAAGTCCAGTGCTGTAGGCCCGATATTCCCGGAGCACAAGAGGGGCCCTTTGGTTGTATGTCTCCTGGCTAAGGTTCGAAAGGTCCTGAGGTCCAATCCTTAGCACTACAAATAAATGAATGAATAGTCTGTCTTTCTGTCTGTCTGTCTGTCTGTCTGTCTCTCTCTCTCTCTCTCTCTCTCACACACACACACACACACACACACACACACACACACTCCTGCTAACTAAACTAAATTTGGATATAAGTGAGACAAGAGAATTGGAAGCAGTGCATAAAGAAAGCTGGCACTTCCAGGTTTTTTAGTCTCAGTAAAATGTCCTGGCTGGAGGGGAAATGATTGGTGCCAGAGGTGGAGTCAGGAGTAGCTGGGGGTGGGGCCAGGAGCAGAGCCTAAAAGCTGTCTCTTAGGCCACACAGGCCATCTCAGTTAAGCAACCTTAGCCAATCCAGAAAGTTATAGGTAGTGTGCAAGGATAACACTGTCTGTCTTAAAGAGGCGGGGAGAAGGGGGTGGTCTCACTCTGTAACCCAGGCTAGCCTCAAATTCACATCCTCCTACTTTAGCTTTCCAAGTACTAGGATTACAGGAAGGCACTACCATGCCTGTCCTTAAAACTTTATTTACAAACATAGGCAGCTGGCAGGCTTTGGCCTGCAGGCTGCAGCTGGTTCCCCTGGTCTCAGACAGACTGGCCAGTTGCTCAGCCACAGCCAGTGAGCTGCTGTCTCTGTTTGGGCATGCTGCCCTTCCCGAGAGGCCAAGCTCTGCTCACAGCCGTGAGTGGAAGTGAGCTCGGCTGCCCCTGGCCATTCTCTTCCCTGTCAGCCACCAGCGATGCAGCTTCTGCTGAAGTGCATAGGGCAATCTGGGGCTGGCTCCATCTCCAGAGGCAGCAAGCCTCTAACCTCGAGAGACTCTGGCAACAGCCAGTTCTCATCCCAGCACCTACTCACCTGCCCATGGCAGGGCTAAAAGCAAGGGCACCAAGAAAGCTCATCCGGCATCTGGGCATGGTGGTACATACCTATAACCCAGCACTTGGAAGGCTGAGAGGAGGATTATGAGTTCAAGGCCAGCCTGGTCTGAATGGAGAGAACCTACCTAAAAAGTAAGCACACCACCCCAACACCACCAACAGCCTGTTATGTGAATACACCCGGCATGGAAGGCTGACAAGAACAGGAAGACACACAACAGCCTCCTACCTATCAAAGAATTTTACCATCTGCAAAGATGAGGTGCTGAGGAGCTGGACTCAAATGGATTGAGATGCCCAGGATGAACGTCATTATCAAAAACAGTTCCTGGCTAGAGAGATGACTTGGTGGGTAAAGTGACTGTCATACAAGTGTGAGGATCTGAGTTCGAATCCCCAGAACCCACATAAAGCCAGACATGGACAGAAGGCATCTAACTCCAGGCTCCTTTGGGGAAATGGGAGCTGAAGACAGAAGGATCTTCACGTGAAAAAACCCTCTGTTGTGACAGGATAAACTAAGGCTGTGCTCAGCAGCCTGGGAACCTGTGGCTCTCAAGGACACTAGGGCACTGCCTGTATCTGAGGCTGCTTGAAAAGCTGAACAGAAAACATAAAGAACAAACAAAAACACACAAAACGCCTACTGTAGCTCAATGAAGCTGGAGAAAGTTCTAGATTCTCCACGGCATCCCTGGCTAGTCAGTCTAAGGGTAGGCGAACCAGGGAAAATATATCTATATAGAAAAAAACACTCAGAAAGGGAAGCTGAGCCTTGATCCATGGTCTATGTGCTGGAACCAAACCAGGGAGCCACGTTCTTGGCTGACGGGGCTGCAACCAGAGGCGGCTGGATACTCCTGGACATTTCTGGGGGAAGGATACTTGCTTCCAGTTTCATATTCTCTCTCTCTCTCTCTCTCTCTCTCTCTCTCTCTCTCTCTCTCTCTCCTTTTTTTTTGGGGGGGGGGTTGGTTTGGTTTGGTTTTTCAAGACAGGGTTTCTCTGTGTATCCCTGGCTGTCCTGGAACTCACTTTGTAGACCAGGTTGGCCTCAAACTCAGAAATCCACCTGCCTCTGCCTCCCAAGTGCTGGGATTAAAGGCATGCGCCACCACCGCCGCCACCACCGCCCGGTGGCCCAGCCCAGGTTCATTCTCAAAGGAGGACCCTAGCTGTGAGGCAGACTGGATCTGAACTTCCCAGGGAAAAAAGAGGAGTTCCCTGGCTTCTGCAGGGTTTCCTTTTCTGCAACCTCGGTGGCAGTGGCGGGGCTGGCAGGTGGCTTCCAGCCTGATCCTGCTTCACTTTGAGGTCCAAAGAGCTGCTAAGTTCACAAGTGACTTTGAATCACTGCCTTCCAGCTAAGACTTCTTGGTAACACAATGAGACTCCTCTGTGTCACACCACCATTGCCTGTTACATGATGGAGGTGACACTCCCAAAAGAGCTTTCTTGTCCTGGTACCCTATGTTGCCTATACATCTGGTTTATCTGCTGCCCAGGACCTGGAGGCAACTGTAGTCAGTGTCTGTCACAGGTACCTTGCAGGACCACAGAGAAGACTGCACACAGCTCCAGCTAGACACAAGGAATTCAGTGCTGAAGACCAAATCCAGCATCTTCTATATAGTAGGCAGGGACACTAGGTTATACCCCCCCAGCCCCTCACTGGGGGATTCTAGGCAGGGGCTCTACCACTGAGCCACACCCCCAGCCCCTCACTGGGGGATTCTAGGCACAGACTCACCCACTGAGCCACATCCTCAGCCCCCAGGGCAGGCTTAATTACCTAATGAGTTTGAGGCCAGCTCAGGTAACAGGAGCCCATCTCAGAAAGAATAACAAAAGCTGTGCATATCAAAGGGCTTGTTCCTATTAAGATTGACATTTAAAAAAATCATGTCTTATTAGCCTCACAGAGACTAAATTTATGCAAGGAACCTAGGGCAAAATAACCTTTTCTTTATTCAGTCCAGATGAGGTCTGCCATCACTCTGGGGAATGAACGCATGGTGTTATAAAACCACAAGTGGGGTTGAAGGAGTGATTCCCAACATGAGCTATGGTGGGGTGATGCAGGCACTGACCACTGGCCCACGGCTTTGGCTCAGGTCCTGCATTGAGATGAACCCTGAAGAAGCTGCTGGTCAAGTCCTGCCTGGTGAGAGATAAAAGCCGGGGGCGGGCACAACTATCCGACTATCCAACTATCCGGCAAGCCCCTCATTTCCAGCTACAGTGCTGTGTGGCCGAATCTTTCTCACACCCTGCAGCAGACTGAAAGCCAAAGCAAGCTGTGAGTCTCGCTGGCTTACATATGTTAGCCGCTCAGGAGGCTCACAATAAAACTGCAGTGGCTGCACTGTTACGATGGCTCTGGAGGTTAAAACAAAAACAAAAACCACGGTCACCTTGCAAGTCTATTGGCCTGAGCTCTCTTGCAGGAGTCAGGGTGGAAGGAAACACAGGATCCCTGGACACTGTCCTCTGACCTCCACACATGTGTTGTGGCATGCACCCTTTACACACATGCTTGTGCAAACACACACACCCACACAAATACACACACACACTCACACAAACACACACACACATATGCTCACACACATACAATAATAATAAATAAAATAAGATTTAAAAGACCCAAAACTGACAACACAATTCAAACAGCACAACGGGTCTCACTCTGAATTGGAGGCTTCATTGAGACAGGCTGGTCTATGCAGTCCAGGCTGAGCCACTAGTACACAACTCAAGGTCCTCCTCCTCCAACTGCCCAAGCGATCAGGCAATCACCATGTTCTACCACATCTGGCCAAATCCAAGTTTTTGGTTTGGTGGGGCTGGGGGATGTGGTATGTGTTCCTAGAACTCCTAGG
Source organism: Mus musculus (assembly GCF_000001635.26). Lineage (NCBI taxonomy): Eukaryota > Metazoa > Chordata > Mammalia > Rodentia > Muridae > Mus > Mus musculus. The sequence continues at coordinate 142,409,729 of NC_000071.6, read as the reverse complement.
TCTTCTGTTTGTTTGTTTGAGACAAGGTCTCCCGTAGCTTGTGTCACCTTCAAACTTGCTATGTAGCCACGGATGCGCTCACAGGGTGTCTCTGTCTGACTGTCTGTGTGTCTGTCTGTCTGTCTGTCTGTCTCTCTCTCTCTCTCTCTCTCTCTCTCTCTCATTGGCTGGCAACGTTTAACCAGGAAGCTAGAAACTTAGGAGAAACAATGCTTTAAAATGACTACAGGATCTCCAAGCCAGTGGTAACAGGGCCCATTTCCAGGAAACCAAAGTAAAAGCACTTTTTTCCTATAATCCTCTCATTTTAATATGAAATGCCTTAAGTGTAGGGTAATTATGGAAATGAGGCATGGCTGCAATTTGAGTGTCATTAATTTAGCAAGTTTATCCTCCCGACATTCACAAGATGCAAAAACAACAAATACGACATTCGGGTCTCCAAACCCCACCTCCTTTGCTTTCGTTTCTGCTTTTTAAAACAGAGCCCAGTCTTTTCCAAAAACATCAAATAAGACCCCCATTATGTCTCCACGTGGTCTATATCTGCTCACAAAGCTTCTGTATGCTCAGTACAAACTCAGTTACGTCGCATTACATGACCAACATCGTCTTTCCTATGGACCAACGGTGAAAATTCTATACTATATAATTACTATATAAGTTATATAGACAGACAGACGGACAGCTATGAACTGTTGGCTGTGGTGGTGTGCATCTGGGATCCCAGCAGTAGGGAGGTGAAGGATCACTGCAAAGTCATCCTCGGCTACAAAGGAACTGGAGGCCAGCCTGGGCTACATGAGACCCCATCTTATCAGAAAAGGATTTATACAACTCCTGTTCCCTAGGCGATCGCCTAGCGTCTTCAGTGCAAACTGAGCGGATTACGGTTTTAGCACGGATTCGTTGTGCCAGCTCCCAATGAACTACATCCCTGCAAACTTTTTCGTTTTGGTTTTTTGGAGACAGGGTCTCCTGTAACCCAGCTGGCCTTGCGCTCACTATGTAGCTGAGGCCGGCCGTGAACTCCTGATCCGGCCTCTCCGCACTAGATTGCGGGTGTGCACCATCACACCTGGTTTATGCAGTCCTGACAGGGAGGTAGGGCTTTGATTGTGCTGCAGACCTAGGCCCCCGCAGACCTTCTGGAAGGAACTTCGTAACCAGACCACAGTGTAGCAGAACGGACAAGCCTGACACCCAGCCGCAGGTGCCTCCCAACAAACGGAAGGAAGCCCTTCCCTAGAAGGGGACTGTATTGCAAGTCCTGACCCCAGGATTGCCCAGGCAATAGCTCTCCCTCCCCAGCTCCAAGCACGCTGCACTCCAGCCCTCCTCCACCAAACCCAAGTCACCCACACCACCCCCGTGGCTCTTCCCCACTCCAGTGGGACTTCCCCTAGGACCAGTGGGACCATTCCCCTCTCCCAGGTAGCTGGCTTCTGCTGCCCTCCTAGTGTCCTTCCTTCTCCATGATGCCAGACTGCCTCCAGACAGACCCGGATAAACAAAACCCCAGTCCCCACATGGTCCAGCTTTGACTCTTGGAAAGAGTCTGAGTAGACACCCTCTCCTATAGCAACAGGCAAAATGATGCTTTGTGCTGACCAATCTGACCCCACCCAGCAGCCCCCTGGAAAGTATGGGGGGCACCAGGGTAGGGGGATGCAGGCAAAGGGGGATGCTGTGGTCAGCCCTGGTGATGCCATGCAATGAGGAGAAGTCCGAGGAACTGTTTGTCTTCATGGAGTCCGGCCTTTTCAAACGGATTTCAACACGTCCAGCTGCTAACTAGTTGCTCAATGGCTTAATTACTGATTGGCTACAGTCAACTGACCAGCTGGAAATGGCAAAGAGCTGTCAAGTATCTTTTCATAGATCTGAAGCGATTCCTTAGGTAGCAAAGCCACCATGACATATGGTTATATTTTATCGGGATTTGAGTCTATAATCACTGTGATCGGTGACTGCCACCCTTCTCCCTGAGGCAAAGTCCCTGACAACCCTACAATGGTAGCCAAAGACACATGAGGGTCCTTGTGAGGACGCGAGCAGCTCAGCTAACTCCTAACTAATGCCAAGAGCTGCTGACAGGGTGCCACCTGCCTGTCACCGCAGTACTGGGAGGTTGGGGCAGGAGGATCAGGAGTTTGAAGTCAGCCTAACTGAGTCATATGGTGAGTTCAGGGCTTGCCAGAATAAAGGAGTGTGGGGTGGGGGTGGGACAGCCAAGCAAGCGTGAGGATCTGAGTATGATCTCACAGACTTGCTTCCCGGTGCACACAGAATCTAATCTGATAAAGACAGTTTTGTCTCCCGATAGTCACACCAAACACCAGTGAAGAGGCAGTTCTGACCAGAAAGAAAAGATAAAAATCAAACTGAAATTTGATCCAATCTCTGGGGTCAACACCCACTCGCAGGTACGATAAAGTGAAGGTCTGCCTGTGTCTAGAATTCAGTCTTATGAGGAGTTGTGGAAACTTCTGGGGACAAATGACCCTGTTCCTTCAAACACATCACTCAGCGAGCTGAGCGAGAGGGAGACGCATGGAAGGTTGGATAGGAATCCTCCAGGGCTAGGGAGGGGCGTGGCTTAGTGGGGACACTGCTTACTGTATAAACATGAGGACCTGAGTTCGGTCGGTCCGGAAAGACTTGGTAAAAACCAGGGTGGCCTTGTGATCTCAGTACAGAGAGAGGACGGCCCCTCGGACCCAAAAGTCAGGCTAGCCTGACTGATGAGCTCCAGGTTCCAGGGTCTGTGAGAGACCCTGTCCAAAAAGAAAAAGATGAGGAGGACGAGGGTGAGAACGAGGACGAAGACGAGGAGGACGCTCCTAAGGAACGACAGCCAAAGGTGACCTGTCCCCCTTACTCATACACGTGTGCACATGTGCCCCATATACAGACACAAGGACTCACATGCACACAAGAGACAGAAGACAGACAGACAGCCTATGACTTTGATTCTAGTCACTCCAGGGTGAGACCTTCATGGGGCAGTGGAGCTGAGTGGGTGCTGCCAGCAGGAGAACCCACTGTGGATTTCTTAGGTGAGGCGAGCCACGGTGGTGACCTTTCTCTTAAGTGATCCTTATCTTCCGAGGGCGGCTCCACGCCTGTGATTGGCTTCTAGATTAAGCAGAACAGGGGAGGAAGGTACGGGGTGGCTGTAAGACAGCAACCGTGGATTCCAGGGGCTGAGGTTCAGTACCCAGTGTGTGTGGTTTTACTTTTTGTTTCTTCAGAACTGGGGAGAAAATCTGATCCCTTCATGAGCCTAAGCAGAGGACTCCAGACCAAGCACTCTGCTGTGGCAGCAAGGGCATCTGTCAAGTTTATCAATCAATTCCAAAGTAAATAGTAAAAAGAAGCAGACAGACATCATCACCAACATAGACAGACAGACAGATACACACACACTGAAGCTCACCCAAGGAAGAGGCTGAATCAAACTCAAAACACAAATAGGACCTGGCGATGCATGCCTATCATCCCAGATACTCTGCAAAAATAGGCAGGAAATTCAAAGTTCAAAGCCTGCCTGGACAACCTAGTAAGAAACTGTCATAAAATAAAAAGTGAAAAGAGGACTGGAAGGTGTGGCTCAGTGGTAGAGGCCCTGCCTAGAATCCCCCAGTGAGGGGCTGGGGTGTGACTCAGTGGTAGAGCCCCTGCCTAGAGTCCCCCAGTGAGGAGTTGGGTGTGGCTCAGTGGTAGAGCTCCTGTCTAGAATCCCCCAGTGAGGGGCTGAGGGCATGTGGCTCTGTGCTTACTTATTATTTAGCACATGCAAAGCCCTAGGCTTGAACCCTTGAACCTCAGTACCACAGAGGCATACTCCCTCTGCCTGAGTACCTGGCAGCTCTGGGTGTTTCTCCACCCAAGGATCAAACACAACAGGAGACACTTTCCCTGTCACCAGCAATTGAAAGCACTGAAGGTTTGAAAAGATATGCTTCTAGCAACAATTGGAGCTAGATTCTGGTTTTGCTCCTGTGTGGGAGGCGCCTAGGAGAGTGTGGTGTGTGCAAATTCACCCATAGAGATGGCCGTCACTGTCAGCTATCCTGAGGGGGAGGGAGAAGGCAGCTGAGGATCAGGGCTGCTTTGGGAATCAGTGTGGGTGTCCACAGGGGACAAAACTGCCAAGCGTGGAGCTACTGGAGCGCACTGAAATCGAGCAGTAGTTAAGTCAACAAAGCTGTAATGCAATGGTTGAATCTGCCGCTATGGTATGCACCCCCACACTTGGCCTTATAACCTTAAATATTAGTGTTAAAACTGGCTAACAAAACAAGAGATAGGAACAGAAAACACTGCCATTATTTCCAAGTCACTAATGAAATTTTCATTTCAAGATAAAAACTGAAAAGAAGAAAGTGTGCCTCAGGGCCAGAGAGCGGGCTCCGGGGACAAGCGCCAGCAAGCCTAAGGGCCCGACCTTGGTGCCCAACATGCAAGCAAAAGCTGGGGGGCCCTGCTGCACTCCAGTAACCTCAGTTCTGAACAGTTGAGGCAGGAGGTTTACAGGGCTTGCTAGCCAGCCAGTCTAGCCAAACCAGCAGGTTCCGGGGTCAATAAGGGTCCTGTCTCACAAAATAGGATGGAGGATGATAAAGATCATGCTGAAGGTATGTCACCCCCTGACCCCAACATGTGTGCATCCTCGCACTCGTGCATGCACACACATGCATGCACAAACATACACAGACACTCATATGCACACCCAGATACACATGCTCACATGTATATACACACACAGCATACTCATGCCCACATACATATACACGGGAACTCACAACTCGCATGTGCGTGCGCACACACACACAGGGCATTCTGTACCCATCCAAAGGGCTTCAGGGCTCAGTGGTAAGTCACTTCCCTGCCAGCTAAGCCACCGTGCTCAGACACGCACCCACTATACGTGCCAGCTCCTAGGACACAGATCTCCAGGCACTGCACACACAGATATCACTTCAAAAATACCAGCCTTAGCCTACCCAGGACACGTGCGGGAATGATATAGGGTTGAAACTTTGTCTAAGGGAGGTGGGGTGTGGGGGTGGGAGAAACAATTCTGTGCAAAAGAAAGCCTTTTATTTAAAAGGCAGTGAGTGAGGCTGGGGAGATGGATCTGTGAGTAAGAACACTTGCCCATGGCAGGCGGATGTCAGCAGGAATGCCCAGCACCCAGGTAAGAAGCCAGGTGTGGTTTCCTGCTGCTGTAACCCCAGTGCTGTAGGGGGTGGAGACAGGAGGATGGCTGGGGCTTCCTGGCTGCCAACCCAGCTCCAGGTTCAATCTGAGACTCTTCCTCAGGGAATGAGGTGAAGAGCTGCTCAGAGCAGGACCTCAATGGCCTCTTCCTCTGGCTCCTGCATGTGTACCTCCACCCCCAACAATAAGAATGAAGCAGAAGGGGCTGGGACAAGAACCCTGAGAAGAGAAATGGAGATTGAGAACAGGATAGCAGACTGAGATGTTGCCAGAACTTGAGTCTCAAGAAAGAGCCCCTAAGAAGGGGAGAGAGAGAGTGTGGTAGTCTGTCCATTTCTCAGGCCCAGGAATGAATTTAATGACCTACTAACCTTCCAAGAAATCTGCTTTTATTTTATTTTATTTTATTTTATTTTATTTTATTTTTTATTCCTTTTGGTGTTGGGGGCAGAACTCAGAGTCTTGCATGAGCTACGGGAGTGCTCTCCCACTGGCTATGTACACTTCACAAGGGCACAGCTTTCAGGTCTGGGAAATGAAGGTCGAATTCCCTCTCACACCCTAATGGGATGAGTCACTGTTGGGGTTCAAAGTTATTCAGTACAGAATCTATAACTATGTGTCTGGACCCTGAGAAGGCAAACACAGACAGCAGTACTCCAGACCTGGGAATGACCCCAGCAAAGACCGCACACTGATGGTGCTTATAAATGTGAGTGATGAGTTGGACACACACACACACACACACACACACACACACCTGACTGTGAACCTTGTCAAAGGAACACTAGTGAGCAGTAGAAGCAATTACTGAATAGAAAAAGAAACTGCGGGGAGAAAGTAATTAACATGGCTCTCTCCTAGTACCTTGGATCTTAAGGTTCTGGACCCTCAAGGGTGACACGGCCCTGGGAATAATGGGAGCTTGGAAGAGGGTAAGGTAGGCATGGTACTGAAATGCCATAGGGCGCTGTCCTGGGAGCTGGCCAAGCTAAGGACAGACCTGTTTCCTACCATGTTCTGGAGGTAAACTGAGGCACAGCACTTCCTGTCCTGCCTCTTTAAAGCCTCTGCCTCCAGACATGCCTTTAAAGTATGGATTGCCCGCCCCCCGCCCTCAAGGCAGCTCACCATATACCTCTGCACCATATACCCCTGCACCGTATACCTCCCAGGTAACACCCTCCCAGGTGGGAGAGGCACAGCTCATCTGTCAGTCCGTCCTCACAGTGAACACTGGGTCCTGGCCTGTGTCGTCAGAGACAGGAGCATACCTAGCATTGTTCAGACTAGCAAAGGTCAGATGTGACCCTGGGGGTTCTGTATAAATGGAATCAGGGTTGAAGGCGATGGGCTGGGGAGGAGTGGTGTTAGTTCAGGCTGGGTGGTATCTCATGATGCTGGCCAGGGTTTAGGTCAGGGCGTGACCACGGAGAAGGGGAGTGTTTCAGGGCTGGAGGGTCTGGAGTTGACCCAAAGTAAAGATGGAGATCAGGGTGAGCTGATGGTTTCAAACCATTCGAAGTCAGAGATGACCTCTGAAGACTTAGGCTGTGTGAGATAAGGGTTAGGGGTGGCCCTAGGACCTTCAGGTTAAGGGAAGTCAGGGGTAACGGCTTCTGGCTGGTAGGATGGGGGTCAAGAGTGACCCCAGGTATTGAGGCCAGGTGGGATTAGGGATAAGCTGGGTTCAGAAAGGGTTGGAGATCATGGGTAGCCAACTCCAACATGGGAGGAGTGGAAGACAGATGGGGTTGGGGAGTGTGCAAGTGTGTGTGTGTAAGTGTGTGTGTGTGTGTGTGTGTGTGTGAGAGAGAGAGAGAGACAGACAGACAGACAGACAGACAGAGTCAGAGTCAGAGTCAGAGAGAGAGAAAGGGGTTAGAATGGACCCAAGTGTTCAGGCCTGTCCAGGGTCAGGGTGACAGGATTTCAGGCTGAATGGGAGTCGGGCCCATCCAGGGATCAGTGCCCAATGAGTTAACTGGGGAGTCAGGGTTAGTTGGGTCGTGATTAAGATCAGGACAACCACGGGGTCAGAGCCAGGTGATGGGTGAGATCACCAGTAACTTAAGGATCAGGCTCAGCTGGGCCGGGTGGGATGGAGATCTGTGTAACCAGGGGTCAGAGCTAGGTGGGATCAAGACTGGGAGATGGCTAGGGAATCAGAGCCGGATAGAGTCGAGATTAGAGGGGCTAGGGCCTGGCAGGGTCGAGATGGAGGAGGGAGTGACCAAGGGCTGGGACCCGGTGGGAACGGTAAGAAATTTGAGGCTCGACCCAGGTGCCAGACCAGGCGGAGGCGAGTTCAGGGGGTGACCGGGGGGCGGGGGGTTCAGGTTGAGCAGGGTCGAGATCACAGAGTGACAAGGAGCCAAGCTGGGCGGGGTAGAGGTCAGGGGTGGCCAGGGGGTTCAGGCCAGGTCCGGAGAGGGGTGACCCGAGGGTGGCGCAGTACTCACTGTTGGGGTAGCTGCAGGGCGGGCGCTCCGCGCCTCTGGAAGGCCCCGTCCACGAAGACGCCGTTCTTGCCGAGACAGCGAAGATAGAAGTGAGGCTCCTGGAAGCTGAGCTGCAGGTGGCGCCGGGAAATGAAGCTCGACAGGCCCATGCTTAGGTCCACCGAGCCCTGCGACGAGTTGCGGCCGATGGTGACGCTGGGCTGTCGCATCAGGAACTCGAACTCCCGACCCTCCAGGCGAGCCAGGGCAGGCCCGGGGCTCTGGCGCACGGAGGCAGCGGCCGCGGCCACCAGGGCGGGCGCGGTGGTGGTGGCAGTGGCGACGGTGGAGGGCACCGGCCCGGGGCCGGGCTCGGCGGGCAGCGCGGGCGGCCCGGGTGGAGGTTGCGCCGGCGGCGGCGGGGACGTAGTGGCCGGGAAGGCGGCGGCCGCAGCCGCGGCGCATAGCACGGGGCTGCAGGGAGCCGAGCGCAGCGCCAGCAGGGCGCGGGCGCCGCTGTCCTCGCCGACTTCGGCCATGTTCGCGCAGCTCCGAGCGGCTCCGGTGGCGGCCGAGGCGGCGCGGGGCGGGGCGGGGCGGCGCGCGCGGAAACCCGGGCTGGATCGTGGCCTGGAGCGGAGCCGGGACACCGCAGGACCCTCGCGCTGCGCGCGCAGCTTCCACTCGAGGTGGGCGGGTGCAGAGAGACACAGAGCCCCCTCCTCCAGTCCCGAAGGGTGCTTGGATTCATCACGTTTTTAGGGGTGTCCTATTGAGGCTGGAGTTTAAAGTCCAGGGATGCTTGAAATGGTCTCTGCTCCTTACTGATCGTTTCTGCACAGCTACTCTTTCTGTGCTTTGCTTTTTTTTTTTTTTTGGTTTGGTATAATGTTGCAAATTACATTTTATTCATTCATTTATTTACTTGTGGTTCTTTACCACGTGTGTGTGTGCGCGCGCGCGCGCACGTGTGTTTGTGTGGTCAGAGAGGACAGCTCTCAGCAGTCTATTCTCTCCTACCCTGTGGGGTTCTGAGGATGGCATTGAGGTCGACAAGCTTGGTGACAAGCACCTTTATTTACTGAACCATCTCGATTGTTCTTGTTTTGTTGTTTGAGATCCTGTCTCATACCAAGGCTAGCCTGGTTTTGAATACCTAGATCAGGCTGGCCTCAAATTCATGATCTTCCTGTTCCAGCTTCCTGAGTGTAGCTATTAAGGTGTGTGCCTAGCCCTTTAAAATCAATTTAAAAATTCATTTTTTAAAGACAGGGTCTATGTATGTAGACCAGATTGGCTTCTAGCTGACGACCAACCCGGCTCAGGCTCCGCAATTCTTGCTGGAGTCACAGCTGTGCACCACCACAGCTGGTTCCCCTTGCTCCTTTTAAGGCGAACAGTTCTGCCTGTTTCTAGGGACTGTGGACACCCGAAGATTGACGGTAGTTGAAAACACTTAAATGGTGAACTTGGCACCATGTGAATCCCTTGAGAATTTAAGGTCCTGCACTGGGATGCTAATTCCCCCAAGTCTTCCCCCAGGACCTGCAGCGCGCGAGTGCATGCACACACATACACACTCGATTTCTCACATTTAATAATGACTGAAGGAGCTGACACAGTTGGTAAATTGCCTGATGGCACTCATCCCCCAAGACAGGAAAGTTCATTCCCCGGGACCGACTTCAAAACCCATTGAGAGCTTCGATCTTCCCAGCGCTTTGGGTAAAAGGTTGACAGATAGATCCCTGAAGCTCATTGGCCAGCCTGCCTAGCCAATCAGTGAGCTCCACGTTCATAGTGGAAACACTGTTTCAAAACAAAAACAAAAACACGAATAAAACAGGGCTAAAGGAGCACACAGTTATTCACGCCTGTGCATGCACCGGCGCACGTGCACACACAAACACAAGTGCAAACATACACACACAAAAGAATGTCTAAAAATAATGATTGAGAATAGAGATAGACATAGGTCTTGCCCTCAGTGAGCTTCATGTCGAAAGATGATACACACGTGAATTAAAGACCTACAGTGATCATTGCAATGCTCACGGCCATGCTGGATGCGTGTTGACAGAGTGCATGTGTGTGTGTGTGGGGGGGGGGCATAGTGTCCTGGGGCGGGGGGGGGGGGGAGGCTAGAAGGGAGGTTTGGTCTGCTCACAATCCCACACTTCCCTGCCTATCCATTCTGGACCCAAACTGGAAAGCCTATCACGGTGATAGAGCCGTGGATTTCAACCTTTCTCATGCTGAGACCCTTTAATACAGTTCTTCATGTTGTGGTGACCTCTCACCATAAAATGATTTCCATTGCTACTTCATAACTGTAATGTCGCTGCTCTTATGAATTATGGTGTAAATATCTGATATGCCGGATGTCTGATAAACAATTTCTCTGTGAGGTCGTGACCCATAGGTTGAGAATCATTTTCTCACGTGTCGTGCTGTCTAAATAAGTGTGTTTGAGAGGTGGGGGCAGAAGCTTTTTTTTAAATTTAGGATTGGTTTTCTTTTGGCTTGGTCTGTGCGATGTGTTTGAGATCAGGCCTCTTGTAGCCTAGGCTGGCCTCCAACTTACTGTATAGCTAAGGTTGAATTTATAATCCTGGCTCCATGTTCAAATGCTAGAATTAACAATGTGAGCCACCATGCCATGCCCCACTCCCGTGTTCCTTCTCATTCTTCAGTACTACAGTTGAGTCCAAGGTCCTGTGTGCTCAATTGCTCCACCTCTTTAAAATATTATTACATTTTATTTATTATGTAGAGGTCAGAGGGCAACTCTCCTTCCACCATTTGGGGCCTGGGAAGTAAGACTTCAGTCCTATTTTAGTGGCAAGCACCTTTACCCACAAAGGCATCTTTTGTTGTTGTTGTTGTTGTTAAACGATTTATTTATTTTATATATGTGAGTACACTGTAATTGTCTTGAGATACACCAGAAGAAGGCATCAGATCCCATAACAGATGGTTGTGAGGCACCATGTGGTTGCTGGGAATTGAACTCAGGACCTCTGGAAGAGCAGTCAGTGCTCTTAACCGCTGAACCATCTCTCCAGCCCTGCACTAAGGCATCTTATCAGCCTGTCAGCACTTTTAGTATTTTCCATTTGCAGACAGGTTTCCCCTAGTTCTCCAGACTGGCCTTATTCTTATGCTGCAAGCCAGACAAACCTTAAACCTGAGACCATCCTGCCTCAGCCTACATGGTAGCCGGATGAGATTATATTTCTGAGTCACCAGACCTGGCTCAGGCACGCACTCTCTGAAAAACGGTGGCAAAAGAACCTGACTTGGCTGTGGGAAGTGGCAGTAGGTAGGCGGTATCTTCCCCAAGTGAGGATACTTGAACCCAAGTGCAGAGGGTGAGCTGGCACAGGTTGGGGCTGACGGCCAAGTGTGGGAGGGCAGCTTCCAGCCAAGGGATGTGCATGCCTAGCACTGGAAGGTCTGTGTCTGGGAGGGATGGACAAGAGGCTACTGAGATGGTGAAGAGGAACCAAGTCATCGGAGCTAGATAAGCAAAAGACCATGGTGGACTCTTGTGGATCTGTGTGGAACCCCAAAGCCATGAGAAGTACACCCATGTGCTTGTAGTGGAGTCACCCAGGGTGCCATGGAGCTTGGCTACATCAGGGGTCAGAGTGACCGTGGATGGTAGATTTGAAGCTACTAGACCAGGTAAAGCAGTCTTAAGGACAAAGATGGGGGAGTCTCAGAAATATGACACACATACACACTTTTTTAAAATTCAACATAAGACAAGTTGGTGGCACACACCTGTGACCCCATTGTTCAGTAATCAGGGGCAGGAGAATCTCCCAGGTGTATAAGGTCAGCCCAAGTTACATAGTGCAACCCTGCCACCAACAACACAGTAGTGGGGAGACAGCCCAGTCTTTGAACTGCTTGCTGTGAAGACCCAAGTTTAATCCCTAGAACCCTGCAGAAAGAAAAAGGCCCATGGGGTGGCATGCGCTTGTAATACCAGCGCTGGAATGGTGGAGACAGGAGGATTCCCAGGACTTGTTGGCCAGTCTAGCCCAATAGAGAGACTGTCTCAGTGGAGGTGGATGTCATGCCTAAGGGTGACTCCTGAGGTTGTCCTCTTGTCCTCACATGCGTGTGAACACACGCACACATGTTCATACATGCAGATGTATACATACACACATATATGAAAACATTGATGTAGTATTACCATAGGACCCAGAATGCTATTTCTGGACATATCCAAAAGAGCTGAAAGTAAGGGGTGCAGGAGATCTCTCCATACCCATGTTCATGGTGGTTTCCCTCACAATAGCACAAGTGTGGACTCAAGAACCTACACACATTGTACATACAGCTATAGGAATACTAGTCAGCTTGGAAAAGGAAAGAAAATCTGATACCTGCTGCAACAAGAATGAACAAAATAAGCCAAACTGGACAGAACAGAGTCTTATGTAGCCCAGGCTGGCCCGGATCTCACTATGCATCTGAGGATGTCCTGAAACCTCCGCATCTACTTCTGGGTGCTAAGATTGCAGGCATGCATCACAGAACCTAGTTTATAGAGAGCTGGGGACTGAACCCAGGGCCTCATGCATGCTAGGCAAGCACTCTGCCAACTGAGCCACATCCCCAGCTCCTCTAGTCCCACTTATGTGAGGCCCAAAGAGCAGTGATGGCCAAGGGAATAGTGTTTCGGTGGGGACAGAACTTCAGTTTAGAAGGCTAGAAGGTTCTAGAGATGGACGGTGATGGTGGCTGCATAGTGGTTTTTGTTGTTGCTTGCTTGCTATCTGGCTCTCCCTAAGACAGAGTCTTACACTGTAGCACAGGCTATACTATTATAGCCAAGCTGGCCTTAAATTCATGGTAAATCCAGCCAGGCAGTGGTGGCACGTACCTTTAATCCCAGCACTTGGGAGGCAGAGGCAGGCAGATTTCTGAGTTTGAGGACAGCCTGGTCTACAAAGTGAGTTCCAGGACAGCCAGGGCTATACAGAGAAACCCTGTCTCGAAAAAACAAAAAACAAAAAAATTCATGGTCAATCCTTCTGCCTTAGCCTCCCTGGTACTGGAATTATAGGCCACTATGCCTGATATTGCATAACAATGTGAACTTAAAATGTTTATGTGTGTGTGTGGGAGGGTGATGTGTCTACACCGGTGTGTAGAGGTATGCCCTGCCAGAGTTTATGGGAAGAGGTCAGAGAAGGACACTGGATGTCCTGTGCTGTCACTCTCAGCTTTAGCTCCTTGAGATGCAAAGCTTGGAGCTAGTTCCAGTGTGAATATCCAGTACCACTGAAATGCTCTTACAAGTGGCCAATGTAACATATTTCTGTATGTATACTTTACATCAATATAACTGAACCAGACAAGACTACAGAGGACAGGAGAGGCACACTGGATCCTGGAAGGATTTGGGAACTAGATGTGGTGACGTATGTCTGCCACCCTGGTATTTGGAAAGCAGAGGCAGGAGGATGGCCAAAAGTTCAAATCCAGTCTGGTCTGGTACACAGAACAGTTTAGGATTAGGATCTGAGTCTAAACAACAGGAGCTAACGCAGGAAAGAACAAAAAATATGTTTCTTCCTTCCAACCTCCTTCCTTCCTCTTTCCTTCCTTCCCTCCTTCCTTCCTTCTCTCCTTCCTTCCTTCTCTCCTTCCTTCCTTCTCTTCTCCTCTTTCTCTGCCAAGAAGGAAGAAATGGTATAGTAATGATATCAAGAGCTGCAGAGCCAGCTCACCCTGACCTTGGCAAGTCTAGACATCTATTCAATTCCTTTTTCCTTAAACAGTAATTCATTGGCTATATTGACAGCTACCAGAGAGAGGCAAGAAAAGAGCCGGTTTGAAAAAGAGCCCTTGAACAATGAAAATGTGGGAAGCTGAATTCTTCTCTCCATCCCTTCAGGTCCAGAGGACCTGCTTAAGCTGTCTCACAAAGCTTGCACTCTACAAAAGAAAAGAGAAAAAGCCCGCCGCCAATAAAAGAGGCCATACAGTGCCCTGCACCTACCTTCAGAGAAACTGTCAGAGCTCACAGCAGGATCCAAAAGAAGCAGACGTGACTCCAGCCAAAGAGCCAGCCACAAGGAACCCATACTAAGGGCCGGATGGTTTTATTTTATTTTATTTTATTATTTTATTTTATTTATTTATTTTTGCACCTTTGAGACAGAATATCATATACCCCAGGCTGGTTTCATACTCACTATATAGCCAAGAAGGCCCCTGAGCTTTCGATCCTCCTGACTCCAGTCCTGGGGGGGGGGGGGGTCGGCATTACAGGCATGCAGCACCACACCCAGTTTACAAGGTGCTAGGGCTGGAACCAGGGGCCTTAGTGTATGCTAAGCAAGCACTCTACCCACTGAGCTACATCCCAGCCCAGGGAGATGTTTGAGGCTGGGTCAAAGGCATAGTAAATAGCTAGAGAAACCATCCATTTAAAACAAAAACCAAACAGAAAACAAAAACAAAAACCCATCAAAGGATATGAACAGGCATGTCTTGAGGAAGATATCTGGGTAAGAAGCAAGCATTCAAGGTAGCTAGAGAGGTGGCTCAGCTGGTAAAAGCACTCGGCCACCTGAGTTGGATCCCTAGGGGCCACATTAAAAAGGTTGATGTGATGTAGTGTGTCTTTTAATCCCAGAGTTCCTAGTAAGACGGGAGGCAGAGACAGGAAAGCTGGCCAGCAACTTGCAGACCAGCCAGGAAGCGGCAGAAATGAGAGAACAACCTTCCTTCTCAGGGTAGAAGGAAGGAATCAACTCCTGAAAAACTGGTCCTCCGGGCCCCACATGTGTGCTACAATGTGTGTGCACACAGGAGCACACACTAGACATAGCTACAATCATTTAAAAAAAAAATCATACAAAAAGATTGTGGGCTGGAGAGAGGGCTCAGTGATTAGAGCACTAACTGCTTTCCCAGATGACTGAGTGTGATTCCCCAGCACACACATGGCTCCCAGACCCATCTCAAACTCTGGTCTCAGGGGATCCGAAGCCCTCTTCTGGCCTCCTCAGGCACTGCATGCACAGGGTGCACAGACATACATAGAGACAAAACACTCGTATACATAAAATAAAAAGTAAATGGAATCTAAACAGAAAGTATTGAAGATGCTTAAGATCATTAGGAAGCGAATTAAAATCACAATGGGTATTGCTACACAGCTCTGCACACTGCTTTCCGAATCCCAGAACTGACATCACTCATGGGTGATGAAAATGGGGAACAACTGGAACTTTCCCATGGTGCTGATGCAATGCACAGAGGCAGAACCACTTTGAAAGCAGCTTTGTAGGGCTGGAGAGATGGCTCAGTGGTTAAGAGCACTGACTGCTCTTCCGAAGGTCCTGAGTTCAAATCCCAGAAACCACATGGTGGCTCACAACTATCCATAATGAGATCTGATGCCCTCTTCTGGTGTGTCTGAAGACAGCGACAGTGTACTTACATATAATAAATAAATAAATCTTAGGAGATGGAAAGGAAAAGTGTTTTCTGTGCAAGCCTAAAGATCTGGGTTTGAATCCTGGGTTTAAAAGTTGGATGTGGCTATACTTACACCCTTAATCCCAGTGCTGCCAGGGCAGACGAACTGATGGCTGCTAGCCGAGCTCCAGATTCAGTGAGAGACCCTGTCTCAAGGGAGTAAGGTGGAGTGTGACAGAATAGGGCATCCTTCTCTGATCTCTATGTATACATACATACATACACACACACACTTTTATACATATGGCCATATACACAACAACAACATTCACATTTCAAGATATTTGTACCCCCAAACAAAATTTGTATTGCAGCCAGGCCTGGTCGCAGAGGCCTGTGACCTCAGTTCCTTTGGAGGCTGAAGCAGAACATTTTGAGGTCAGACGGAGTAACTTAACAAAAAGCTGTCTCAAAAAAATTTAAAAAGGTAAAAAAGTGTCGCTCAGTGGTAGAGCCCCTGCCTAGAATCCCCCAGGGAGGGGCTGGGGTGTGGCTCAGTGGTAGAGCTCCTGCCTAGAATCCCTCAGTAAGGGGCTGGGGTGTGGCTCAGTGGTAGAGCCCCTGCCTAGAATCCCTCAGTGAGGGCTGGGGGTGTGGCTCAGTGGTAGAGCCCCTGCCTAGACTCCCCCAGTGAGGGGCTGGGGTGTGGCTCAGTGGTAGAGCCCCTGCCTAGAATCCCCAGTGAGGGGCTGGGGTGTGGCTCAGTGGTAGAGCCCCTGCCTAGACTCCCCCAGTGAGGGGCTGGGGGCGTGGCTCAGTGGTAGAGCCCCTGCCTAGAATCCCTCAGTGAGGGCTGGGGGTGTGGCTCAGTGGTAGAGCCCCTGCCTAGAATCCCCCAGGGAGGGGCTGGGGTGTGGCTCAGTGGTAGAGCCCCTGCCTAGAATCACCCAGTGAGGGGCTGGGGGGTGGCTCAGTGGTAGATTTCTTGCTTTGCTTGGGCTCTGTCAGAAATACTACCCCAAAAAGAAAAAAAAAGACAAGAAAGAAACTTATATTTATATAGTGACCTGAAATTAGTATTAACTCATAATCACCCAAACAGGAAGCAGACCAACCCAGCCACATCTGAACAGGGGGATGGGTTAACAAAGTGTAGCACCATGGTATGCAGTGGAACACACTGTAGCAGCTATAGATTAACAGAACTACAGAACTACGGGGATGAATCCCAAGGGTGCGCTGTGTGGTTCTGTGACCTTCAGGTAGAAGCAAGACAATAGAGATGTAAAGAAATGGTAGGCCAAGCTGACCACAGAGTGAAGTTTACAAACTGGCTGGTGGGGACAGAGAAGTAATTAGGATGGGAATTATAAATCACCTAGATAGTCCTCAAAAGGAGAACTGGGCTGGAGATTTAATTAACTTCATGGTAGACGGTTTGTCAGGCCTGCACAAGGTCCCAAGTTCAAGTCCCAGCAGTACATACAAACATTTCCCCCACACACACATAAAGAAAGAGAGAGAGAGAGAGAGAGCTAGAGAGAGAGAGAGCTTTGTACTAAAAAGCTTTGTACTAAAAAGAATTTTACTGGCACTGGGATGTGGCTCGGTGGGTAAAGCGCTTGCCTGGCATCCGTGACGCCCTGGGTTCCATCCCCAGCATGGTATAAGCCAGGCTTGGTGGGCCAAGCCTATAATCCCAGCACTGAGGTGGTGGAGGCAGGAGGATCAGGAGGTAAAGAACACTTTTAGCTACATAAAATCTTGTGTGAAATAAAGGAGGGGGGGGCAGAGAGGAAGGAGAAAGGAAGGGGGTAAAAAAGAGAAAAACGAAACCAAAAAAAATCACACAAAAATAAATTTATCGAACTCTCACCTTCATTCAACAGTTTCTTTTAAAGATCTGGAGGGTTTGTTTGTGTTGGCAAACCCCGAATAAGGCTAACGAGCTATGCTACCAAGTTCAGATATCACCAGCCACAAGCACTGCGTCAGATGACATTGTAATTTAAACAGAATAAAATTACAGTTCTGTTTTCCCACGACCTGAGTCACTCTCTGGTGGTGTAGCTAACTGTAGTTTACATTGAGAGCCCAGGGATGGGTTGAGGTGGGTCTTCCACGATGTAGCTCCCTAAGTCTCCCAGATTCTTATAAGGACTCATGTTTCTGAGAGACCCCTTCTCTTACCCAGGCTCCCGAGAGGGACCCTAGTGAACTCATTGTCTCACTGAGGTAGACTTGAATGAAATGTTTCTTTCGATTGTGTTGTCAGTGCCCTATCTGGTGTGCTTAGTGATCCGTTCAAGACTTCCTGGGGAAAGTCACGCAGTGTGACATGCCACCTCCTGATTACAGATGTGACTCCTGAGGCTCCAGACTCTGGTCCCTGTACTTGTGAGACAGACGTTTAGCCACTGAATCATCTTCCCAGCCTCACTTTTAGATTTTTGAGACTGAGACTCACTGGGTAGCCCTGGGTGACCTGGAATTTACAATCATCCTGCTACAGGCTGGGTGCTAGGATTACATGTATGTGCCACCACATGTGGTTTTTTTTTCATGTGTGCATTCATGTGTGTGTGTTGCTAGCAATGGAACCCAGAACCCAGTGCATGCTAGACACACATCCTGCTAGTGAGCTGCACCCCCAGCTTGAACACCCCACTTTAGAGTGTGCCATTCCACACACTCACCCTCGAAAGCATGAGGAGCCGAGGCCAAGCTTCCGCCTCTTCCTGTCTGGTAGATGTCAGGCTGTGCTGTTGTTATGCCCTTTTCAGAACTTTCTGGCATGCATTGTATTGCTTCCTGGCTGTTCAGGGACACCCTAGGATGTCACATCACACAAAGACCAAAAGGTAATTTTTCCTGTAAAGGACTGACTAGCGCGTTACTGCAAACAGAAGAAACCAAGAGTGTGTGCGTGTGCTCCTACCCTGTGTGTGTGCACACCCCTGTGTATGAGAGACACAGAGTAACCCCTGCAGGAACACTTTCTTACCTATTAGAGAACAGCTTGAAGATCCCAGAGAGAATTCCTTCTATTCAACTTGCTTCCAGCTTGCTCGATTGCTTTCATTTGTGGTTACCTATAGCCAGTCTTTGGCTGGTTTGTGGGTTCTTTCTTGCACCTTCCCCCGCTCCTTTTCTTCCACCCTTTTAACCTCCTAACACGAGATCAGAGAGAAAAAAGGACAGAGGGGAAAGAAAAGAGATGCCTGAATAAAATCAGAGGTCAGAAAGGGAGTGACGTCATCATTATTGTTAGACTACTTTCTGCTGATTAGGGACATCGAGTTCCTTGCGGCAAGTTTGACATCTGCCATAGGATATCTCATTTCTTCTTCCTCTTCCTCATCCTCCTTTTCCTTCTTTGTACACAACTACTTAGCAAACAGGGACCAACAGCAACCAACAACAACCCCAACAAACAAACAAACAACAATCTACCTTGCCTCTCAGGGCCCTAGCACTTATATACCCTCTGAAAAGTCCCCAGAGTTTCAAATGTCACACAATTGCAGAAACTATTTGCAGCTGGAAAAACCACACTTCTGCTAGAGTATGAGGCAAATCATAGTCAGCTGCTCTGAAACAGCCCCATATCTCACACCTGGGATTAAAATGAAAACACATATTTACATTTCTGTGGGTTTTTTTTTAAATAAAAAACAAAAAAACAAAATTCCATAATTGCTACTACAGTTGCTCTGTGATTTAGAGTATTAAAAATGTAGTTTTGAAACACTGGCTCAAGAGAAGAGATGTCTTTTGTCTCCAGCACACAGGAAACATGTTCAAACCAAGGCATGAAGGGAAAATACCCTTGCCAGAATATGTTGGAACTCAAGATAAAGAGAGAACTGCGTGTTGATATTTTTGTGTGACCGTTATCTTCAAAATACCTTTTCTCTTTTCTCTGCCTTTTTAACTTCAAGTTCTCAACTCTCTTTACCATGCAAGGCTTCACACACACACACACACACACACACACACACACACACACACCATACATGTGTGCCTGTTGTTGGGTCCCCTGGAGATGGCAGCTGTGAGCCACCTGATGTGGGTGCTTGGAGTTGAACTCAGGTCCTCTGCAGCAATAGCAGTGCCTGCTCTTAACCACTGAGCCATTTCTCCAGTCCCGTTCTTCTTCCTCCTCTTCATCCTCTTCCTCCTCTTCTTCCTCCTCTTCCTATTCCTCCTCTTCCTCCTCTTCCTTCTCTTCCTCCTCTTCTTCCTCTTCCTCCCCTTCCTCTTCCTCCCCTTCCTCTTCCTCCCCTTCCTCTTCTTCCTCTTCCTCCCCTTCCTCCTCTTCCTCTTCCTCTTCCTCCTCCTTCTCCTCCTCCTCCTCTTCCTCCCCTTCCTCTTCCTCCCCTTCCTCCTCTTCCTCTTCCTCTTCCTCTTCATCCTCCTCCTCCTCCTCCTCCTCCTCCTTCTTCTTCTTTTTCTTCTTCTTCTTCTTGAGACTTGGTCTTGATCTGTGTCACAGGCTAGCCTGAGACTCTCAATCTATCTGCCTTTCCATTCTGAGTGTTGAGAGAGCAGGTGTGTGCCTGTGTGTGTGTGTGTGTGTGTGTGTGTGTGTGTGTGTGTGTGTGTGTAACTACAGGCATGGTAGCATACTTCTTTACTCCCAGTACTTGGGGTGAGATTGGGTGTGCAGAAGTAGGTGGATCTCTGAGTTTGAGGCAAGCCTGATATACAGAGTGAGTTCCAGGCCAGCCAAGGCTACATAGTGAGATCCTGTTTTAGAAAGCAAGCACTTTCTTTCTTCCCTTCCTATCCTCTTCCTTCCTTCAAGAAGGGGTCATGCGGCCATGGCTGTTCTTACATCCACTCCTCCTGCCTCTACCTCCCGTGTACAAGGATTACAAGCATTAGCCACCACTATCCAGTTCCCAAGATTACTAAGCAGTAAACATGTGTCATCTCATAGTCCCTCGGGGTCAGGGAGTCAGGAATGACCTTAGTAGGTGGATCTGGTGATGAGATGAATCAAGATGTCGGCCAGAGAGCTCTTCACTTCTAAAGTTTGCCAGAACCTGAAGGCCCTGCCTGCAGGGTATCACTCTGAAACTGTTGTTTTGCGCAGGAGGCCATGTGATCTCTCCATGTGACTGAGCTTCACAGTGACAGCTAGAGGACTCCACACTGAGAAATGCAAGCAAGAGTGAAGAGGGAGACTGTAGAGATGGCTCAGTGAATAAGGCACTTGCCATACAAGTATGAGGCCCTGAGTTCAAATCCCTAGAATATCCATGAAGTCAGGTGTGCCTGTAACCCCAGTGCTGGTTCAGCAAGAGGAGAGGAGAGGAGAGGCAGGAGCCTCCCAGGAAGCTTGCAGGTCAGCTATCCTGGCATACACACCAGTGAGCAACAAAGACATCCATACACACATGCACAAATAAATACCTCCATATACATCTCTCTCTCTCTCTCTCTCTCTCTCTCTCTCTCTCTCTCTCTCTCTCTCTCACACACACACACACACACACCAGGGTTGACAGAGGGAGATTTAAAAAAGAGTGAAGAGAGTCCACAGTTCTTTTAAGACACAGCCTCAAAGTCAGGTTCTATACTGAGAAGAGTGGCTTGTGCCTGCCATTTTAGCACTTGGGATGTTGCAGCTGAACAGCCATGAGTTTGAGCTACATAGTAAGTTCCAGGGTAGCTCCAGCTAAACTCTAAGATCCTATCTCAGGGGAGGGAGGGGATGTAGAAATTGGACTCTGCCATGTCTTGTGGTACCACAGTGGTTCTGGAGGCCAGCCCAACTCATTATAGAGAATATATGGATGCCCAGAGGAGAGTCAGAGCAGGGTAGATATTCCGTGTACTTGCTCAGCACCCAGGCTACATGCTACTGGTGCTCACAGTAACAGCAACCTAGTAAATGGTACTCAGCTTAGATGGAGAGGTGAAGCAAAGTATTCCAGGCTGCCTGGGCTGGTGCCATGCCTGTAAGCACAGTAGCTCAGAAAGAAGGACCTAGCTGCAGAGTGGCTCCCAACACTGCTCAGCTGGAGGTTCATGGCCAGGTCCAGGAGAACTGATACCCTTGTGGGGCTCTGTGTGCATGTATCTGGGATGGTTGTTGTATGCATAAACTCATGCACACATGCATACACACAGATAAAACCAATAAAGAGACAATGGCGAAATCAATCAGGAAGGAAATAAAAAACGAAAATGCCAGTGGTGGCATCCAGTTGTGATGTTGCCCTACTGTGTTGTTTCCAGACTTATTTATTTTTTATGAGCTTCGATACTTTTGATGTTTTGCCTGCATGGATGTCTGTGCGAGCTGCCACGTGGGTGCTGGAAGTTGAACCCAGGTCCCCTGTAAGAGCATCTAGTGCTCTTAACCACTGAGCCATCTCTCCAGCTCCTAGTATCCTACTATTTTAAGTGAGAAATGTCTGATAGTTTTTTTTTAAGTTACATGTATTTATTTATTTTTGATGTGGCATGTATGTGTAGAGAGCAGAGGACAGCTTGTGGGAGTCAGTTATCTCCGTCCACCATGTGGGCCCCAGGGGTTAAACTCAGGCCATCTAGCCTGGCAACCATTTCCTTTGCCCACTGAGCCATCTCCACATCCTGCTAGCCCTGCTTCTCTTAATAACTTTCATGCATAAGAACGTCTTGCCTACCTGCTGTGTCTTTACACTATGTGTGTGCAGTGCCTGTTGAAGCCAGGAGAGGGCATCAGATCCCCTGGAACTGTAGTTATGGACAGCTGTGGCTGCTCAGACTCACACCTGGTCCTTTGAAAGAGGACCACTGAGCCATCTCTCTCTTCCAGCCCATCTCTAAGGGGCAGTGCAGATGCAAGTCAGTGAGAGTTTTTCGCTGATCGGTTATCCTGTATTGTTCATCTCTTGGTTTGTGTTTTAACAGAGTGGGATCTAAGAGGCATCTGCTTGCTTCCTCCTGTTGTATATATTCCCTCTTTGGGGTGGAATCAAATGGATCAGTGTCTATTATAGTCTGTATTTTGTCTCCTTTAGGTTTTTTGAGGCAGGATTCTGTGTACTCAGGCTAGCCTTGGACTTGTGATGTCACTTAAGGATGTGTGGAGGATCTTCCTGCCTCCACATCCCTGAGTGCTGGGATTAGGAGTTCCTGTCAGCGTGCCTGATTTATATATAGGTGCTGGGAATCAAACTCAGGGATTTATGCATGCTAAGCAAATGCTGTCTCAACCAAGCCACAGCCACAGCCTCCCCGTTTGTTTGACTGCCCCTTCGTCCCCCACGCACAGTGGAGGCGTTCTTAGTTTATATCGGCTCCGACGCTCCGGGAGGCAAAGACAGGGAAGGCAACCCAGAATGGTGGATGGCTGGATGGTTTTGAGCCATGGAAACCAAGCCCAGCCAACTTAAACAAAAAGGGAATTCATTGGCCTGCTACTAGGGAGTCACGGAACAGAAGAGCCAACATCCAGGTTCTGGAAGAGGCAGGAGCCAGGGTTGCCGTGAGATTTTTAGCAGCAATTCCCACAGCTGGCCGCTGAGGATGCCCTTCTGGGGTTAATCAACTCTGTGGTTTCCTTTCCTTGCATCAGTCTCTAGGGGAGACAGGCTGCTTGTCTCAGCGGAGGTTCCTAGCCCAGACCCCTCCAAAGGTGGAAGGTGGACAGGCGTCTTGGCACGCAGCCCCTCCGGACTACACGCAGAGGGCTGGCTGGGCCTCAAAACAAAGTCTGGTTGCTGTTAGCTGAAGGGGGAGGGGAGAGTGCTGAACAGGCAAAAGCACTGCTGGCCACAGCCTTGTTCTAACTAGATTCCCTTGGTGACCTGTGGAGAGCTGGGGCACTGTCTTTTGTCTTCGTTTCTAAGACTTTCATCTTCGTCTCTTCAAACCTTTAGCAGTGGGAACATTTAAAATACACTAAGAGCCGGCTGTAGTGGCTCATGCCTGTAGTCACCAGAGATGTGAAGGCAGGGGCGTCGGGGGAATTCAAGGTTTTCTGCCAGTCTGTGCTACATGAGACTTTGTCTCAAACAAATATACAAAAGGAGTAAGGACTAGAGCAGCTTAGTCCGATCCATGTGTGCCATGTACCCCTGAGGACCTGAGTTCAGACTCCCAGCATGCACATGAAAGCCATGCGTATGTGGTACTCGGCTACACCCAGCACCAGCACTATCCAGGGAAGGGGCAGGCAGAGTGGAGTTAACAGACCAGCATCCTTGTAGAGTGGATGAGCTACAGGCTCTAAGAGCAACTGTGTATCAAAAAATGAGGCATAATGTAAAGGAGGAAGACACTGGATACAGATCTGTGGCCTCCACAGCTGTACGTGAACACCCATGCTCACAGACATCAAACGGGTAGATGCCAGAGGGCCAATAAGATGGCTAAGGGGTATAGGCTCTAGCCGTGCAAGCCTAATGACCTGAATTCCATACCCACAACCCACATAAGAGTCAAAGGACAGACCAGTCTTCTGCAAGAGCAGTTTGCTCTCAAAAGGGAGGAGCCACCTCCCCAGCCCCTCCACTTCCTTTGAAACAATGTTTCTCATTGAACTCCAAGCTCACTAGTCAACAGCTGGCTAGAGATCCTGAAGTCCACTTGCTTCCCCACCTGTAACCCCACTTGGGGTTACAGACATGTGCCACCTTGCCTTTTTTTCACCTGGGTGCTGGGGATCGAACTCAATTCCTCATGCTTGTATGTTAGCACTTTGCCCACTGAGCCACTTCCCCAGCCCCTATTGGCTGCTTTCTAAGAATAAGGTTTTGGGAGCTCGTTCATGTTTCACATGTTAGCAATTAATCCCTTTTGTTGCTGAGAACAACTTGCTGGGTCAAATATCCCGCAGATCTAAGTAGCTGTGCATTTATTTTTACAACTTCATACATAAACCTACACAAGCACTTTAATTCCAGCCCTGATAGGCTTCTGTTCCCCTCTCTGTCTTCCACTTTTAGTTCTTCTTTCTGACATTTTATGTTGGCTCCGTGCATTTAATTAGCATTGCTGGGGGTTAGTCGCTTCAGAAAAGGCAACTTACACCCCAGAGGAATATGGCCACGCCCCCACCGCCTCTCTACGCCACCTCCTGCCCTACCCAACCCTAGCAACCAATAACTAACTGCTCATAGCTCATGAGGGAAGAGTGGGCCTCAGAGCCCTTCTCTCCCATCTTGTTCAGGTCTTGTGCAAGAAACCACAGCTGCTTCAAGTTGGTAAGTCCAAGAGTCATGTCCAGAAAGCGTTCTCACAAGCCTTCCTCTGCCGGGGTCCCAGGGGATCTGGCCCTGGAGCTTCCTGGTGATTCTCCTGTCTCTGTCCCTCATCTCACCTCAGGGATTCGGGGATTACAGATGCACACCGCTTCATCCAGCCCGGGGGGGGGGGGGCGCCGGGGGGGGTTCCTAGCATTAGCCTTAGATCCCCTGGCTTACACATGAATGTCTTTTAGCTGCACAACTGTCTCCCTGGCCTTCCTCAAGCTGCTAAACCTTTCGACCGCCGCCGTTGATGGATGCCTGGATCGCTTTCCAGTGTCGGCTTTGTGAGTCACGCTGCGGAGCCTTCTGCATGTGTTTCTAGTTCTCTCTAGCAGACTCCGCGGGGTGGAATTGCCAGGTTACACACAAAGTATATGCCTAACATTAAAGAAATAACCGGACTGTTTTCCCCAGTGGCTGCCAGCTGTGACATCCTTGCAGGGGAGGACCAACATCCTCTCAATCCCTTTGAGTCTATTTCTCTTCCATTTCTACCACTCCCCCCTCCCCCTTACAATTTATTTAAGAAACTGGGTGGTTTGCTCATTAGAGTTTCCCACAGTCTGACTACAGCGATTCTGTTCCAGCATCTGCTGCTATAAAGAAGGTTTCTGGAAACTTACTCAGACCTAGGCACACATCAAAATAAAACAAAATACAAGCAGGTTTAGTAAAAGGAAATTGGATAATTTGTAAACAGTCACCAAAAACACTGGGATTAATCTGTGGAGAAAAATCAGCACAAAAGGTAAGTTCCCGAGTCTCCAGACAAGTCCAGCTGTTATTCTGAGCACAAAGACAGGGAAACCCTCCAGGACCACATTCCTTGTCCCTAGCAGAAAAACTCTCTGCATGCCAGCATGGGCCTGGAACCCTCACTGCTGGGGAGGTAGACACAGGAGGATCAGGAGTTCAAAGTCATCCTCTGCTACACACTGACTTCCAGACAAGCCTGGGCTACACAGCTGGCTGCCGTGTTAGCAAAAAACCAAGCAGAACTGGATGAAATGAACCCACACCTTCTGGGCGGAGCATTTACCCCACAGGTTATTGATATACAGGTTCCTGTTTCAACATCTTTCTTATCTCCACGGAGTCTTTTATTTCTGTGTAAAGGAAAGGCACTGCTCATCCCATCCCAGGGGTGATGCTGCACATCTGTAATCCCAGCACTTGGAAGATCATAGCTGAAGGATCCAGAGGTCAAAGCCAGGCTAGATACTGAGTAAGTTCCAGGCCAGCCTAGGCTACAAAATAAATTTGAGGCTAGCCCTGGCTTCATAAGAAATACTGGCCCCCCTTCTTTAAAATTCATTTTTTTGGGAGGGGGCTGGAGAGGTGGTTCAGTTTGGTTAGGGGCACTGACTGCTCTTCCAGAGGATACAGGTTCAATTCCCAGCAACCACATGGTAGCTAACAATTGTCTGTAACCTCAAGATCTGACGACCTCACACAGACAGACATGCAGGCAAAACACCAATACATAGAAAATAGAAATAAATAAAGATTCATTTTCTTTCTGTGTGTCTGCACACATGAGCGTGGAGCTCCTAGAAGCCAGAGGAGGATGGGTCTGCTGGAGTAATAGGCAGGCGTGAGCTGCCCCGAATGAGCACTAGGATCCAAACTCAGGTCCTCTGTAAGAGCAGCAAATGCTTTCAGCCACTGAGTTATCTTTCCAGCCTGAAACCCTATTTCAAACAAAACAAAATAAAGCAACCCCCTCCCCAAAGTACCTGAATTCTTTGCTCACTTAAAACATATTATTGACTCAAGTCTACATTTCCCACCAGAAGCTAGATGACTGCAATATTCCGTATGTGCATAGCAATGTATAAAATCTGTGGGGTCTATTAGGCTAAGAGGCCCAGGAGACAGGCATGTTCTCTGCAATCTTGTTAAAGAGCCCCTGGAATATGGACTTGGCTCACAGTGGGTGTCCAGAAAGAATTTGTTGGATATGTGCCTAAGGATGAATTTATAGTTTCTTCATGGGAAATGTAGGATTTCTCCTTTCTTCCTAACCTTTATGTATATTCACTTATATCTCTGTGTGTGTGGTGTGGTGTGGTGTGTGTGAACTGTGGTATGTGTGTCTGTGTGCGTGTGGAGTAGTATATGTATGTGTGGTGTGTGTGTATGTATGTGTGTGGAGTGATATATATATATGTGTGATATGTATTTATATGTGTGTTGTGGTGTGGTATATGGGTGCATGTGTGTGTGGCATGGTGTGTCTGAGTGATATGTATGTGTGTTATGTTTGTGCGCGTGTGTGTGTGTGTGTGTGCATACAAGTTTGGTTCCTAGCACCCACATGGGGTGACTCGCAGCTGCCTAAAGCTCTAGCTTCAGGGACTCCAACGCCCTCTTCTGGCCCGCAGGGGTACCTGCACTCACATAAATACATACACCACCCTGTGTATAATGAAATTGTTTCCATTTTATAAGTGGATGTTTTATCTACATTTAAGTCTATACACGGCATTTGTGAAGTTCTGCAGAGGCCTGAGGAGGGCAAGAGACATCTTGAGAATGGAGCTGCAGACTGTTGTGAGCCACCATGTGGGGGTTGTCCATCCAACTTGTATCCCCAGCAAGAGCAGCCAGTGCTCTTAACCATTGAACCATCTCCCCATTCTCCTAAAATAAATCTTAAAAATAGAGCAGAGCACAGGTCCCTGTTGCTTCTGGTGTTTCAGAGTCTGTTTCAGTCTCTGATCGCGTCTGTTATCTTTCCTCTGGGGCTGAAAGCCGTTGTTCCTGGGAACTTTTCCCATCTGATTGAATCTCTCAGTTAAAAACCTCTTTTTTCAAGCCTGCAAACTAGGTTCCCAAAAACACAACACAACCAAAAGGCTCAGGCTACTTCCAGAAATACACACACACACACACACACACACACAGAGAGAGAGACCCATTTATATGTGAACAAGTCCTACAACATACTAATTGTTTTCAGTACTGGTATCCATAGCACAACTGCTCGACCACTGAGCTACACCCCATTAACTGCGGGATTCCAGGCAGGTGTTCTACCAGTGAGCTATACCCCAGCCCCTCACTGGGGGATTTTAGGCAGGGGCTCTACCACTGAGCCACGCCCCAGTCCCTCATTGGGGGATTCTAGGCAGGGCTCTACCACTGAGCCATACCCCCAACCCCTCACTGGGAGATTTTAGGCAGGGGCTCTACCACTGAGCCACGCCCCAGCTCCTCACTCGGGGGGGGGGGGGGGGGGGGGTTCTAGGCAGGTGCTTTACCACTGAGCACATTTGTTATCTTTTTTATTTTGACACAGGGTCTCACTAAATTATGTAGCCTGATCTTGAGACTGCTCTATGGCCCAGTCAGGTCTTGAACTTGTGATCAATCCTCCTGCCTCAGCATCCTGCGACTCTGGGATCAAAGGTCTGTGACCATAGAACTTTGTGTTTTCTTGCTTTGTGATGCACACAGAGGATCACAGAGATCTATCTTTGGGGTAAATTTGCTCATGTGCTGGCATGTGTGTGGGGTGTGTGCAAGGCAGACTGTGGGGCCAGACACCTAGGGTTCCAGCGGTTCCCCTTCCCACACGACAATATATAAGTTACTCCATGTTTCTGCATACCCCAGATTCTCAATTTCATGTAGTCTCTCAGAGTAATGATGTCATGTGACTATGAAGCTTAAGAATTCCCACTGTGTGTATAAGCAAGTTCACAATAATCACATTATTTATTCATTCAAAACTGAAATAACTGTTCTTCTACTAGGTACTACTCTCCAGGAATGGCAGCTTATACCACCACTTGCGAAGCTGAGAAAGGAGAATTGTGAGTTTAAGATCATTGTTGAATAACAGCAAATTTGAAGCCAGCCTGGGCTACACAGAAAGAGCCTATGTCAAAACAGCAACAACAGCAATAATAATGGTCAAATGTGGTTATTCAGCATTAATTTCAAATTTTATTTAATCTAAAACCATAACCAAAACTTACATTTGAGAAAACTGGGAGGGTCACCTGGTAGCGAAGTGGGTTAAAGGAGCTTGCCACCAAACCAGACAGCTTGAGTTTGAAGGAGAGAACCGATTGCCACAAGTTGTCCTCAGACTTATGTGTCCCTGGGTATGAGTGCTCCCACCACTAAACAAAAGAAATTTTAAAAATACAATAAACATTTAAAATAAATTAAACATAAAAAGAGCAGGACCCAAGGGAGGGAGTGCTCAATGAGAAAACTTCAGAACTGTGAACTTCAGAAAAGAAAGCTTTAAAGACAGTGGGGAGATAAAGTTAGGAGCTAACGGGTTCTGTGCTGAGGGTAGCAACATCTTTCCTTTTGTATTTTAAAGACAGGGTCTTACCATGTAGCCCAGGCTGGCCTTGAACTTGAAACTTCAGCTCCCTCCCCCGCCCCAAGTTTTGGGATTACAGATGTGCACCACCACCCATCTAGAACTATCACCCCATTTTTGAGCAAGCAGAAAGCCCACAGAGTTGCCCACTTCTGGGAAGAAGTGTGTCACCTCGGGAAGGAAGTGGTGTCTGAGATGGCCTGCCCCCCCCCCCCGCCCCCCAGCCTGGCTTTTGGCCATTTAGAAACAGCATAGCTGTGTTAAACACACAGAGTGCTGGGATAATTGGAAACAGATGAGGTGCAGCCTGCTTCTTTTGACTGTTGCTTGCGAAATGCAGCCTGTAACAGCCATGTGGTGTGGGGAAGCTGTGCTAGGCAGGCGGGTTTGCCAAGGATGTCTTGTACCTATGGGCCACACTTTTTTTTCCTGCTCTGCGAAGCCTAGTATGCTCCAAGGGAGAGGGAGAACAAGCTGTCTACGAGTCTCCTAAGGTTTAATGTAAGATTTCATCTATATGATGTCATTTTACATCCCTTTTTGGGCGGTGTGGGGGTATAAGCACACAAGTGTGTACATGGGCATAGACTGAGACCTTGTCTGGGAACAGGGAACTCAGTTGAGAAAATGCCTCCATTAATTGGCCTGTAGGCAAGCCTGTTTTTTTTTTTTTTTTTTTTCTATTTGAGAGAGTGTCACTCTTTCAAGCTCTGGCTATCATGGAATTCTCTTACAGACCAATCTGGCCAAACTCAGAGACCTGCCCCGCTCCCAAGGTGCTGGGATTCAAGGCGCCCACCATCACACCCTGCTACCATTTTCTCGATTAATGATTGATACAGGATATTATGGCTTGTATATGCTCAGGGAATGACACTATTAGCAGGTGTGGCTTTGTTGGAGTAGGTGTGTCACTGTAGGCGTGGGCTTTAAGACCCTCATCCTGACTGCTTGGAAGTCAGTCTTCTCTTAGTGGCCTTCAGATGAAGATGTAGAACTCTCAGCTCCTCCTGCACCATGCCTGTCTGGATGCTGCCATGTTCCCACCTTGATGATAATGGACTGAACCACTGAACCTATAAGCCAGCCCCAATTAATTAAATGTTGTCCTTTATAAGAGGTGTCTGTTCATGGTGTCTCTTCACAGTAGCAAAATCCTAACTAAGACATGGGAGGTGATGCCACCCCTGTGCAGATGGTCCTGCCATGAGGAACAAGCCATTAAGCGGTGTTCCTCCATGATCCCTGCTTCCGTTCCTGCCTCCAGTTCTTACCCAGATGTCTCTCCATAATGCACTGTAAGCTGTAAGCCAACTAAACGGTTTCCTCTCCAACTTGTTTTTGGTGATGCAGTTTTGTCACAGCAACAGAAAGCAAACTAGGACAGTTAGCAGCAAGTTCGCTCCATTCTTAGTAGCGCAGGAGTATCAGGCACCATGTGGCTTTTCTATGTGGGTGCTGGGGATTCGAACACAAGACCTTATGCTTGTGCAGTAAGTACTTTTACCTACTGAGCCACCTCCCAAGCCTCTTGAGCTCCCTTTAAAATGTAGGTCTCGAACTCAGAATTCTGTGCATCGTAGGCAACCACTAACCAAGCATACTCGCCCAGCTGTAGTTGTCAAAGCAAGAGGTAGTTAACATACAGATTCACTCTGAAATCTCCCTACCCAGCTTTCCCCAACAACACTGTGTAACTGTTTCCTCTGATTGGAATAGAGAAAAGCAGGGGGAGAAGTCTGGAAAACTCACAGGAAACTTGTACAACTCAGGAAGCTCAAGAAACTTACAGAACTCACAAGGCTCCTTCCTGTGGCTAGGTAAGTAGTAAAGAATTATGGGGGAAGAAAAGGTTCTTCCGTGGAGCTGCCTGCAAGTTGCATAGGAGGTTCCAGGTCTGCAGCTTCTGAGTCACCCACGCTGGGGTAGACTTTCCAGTGATACAGCTGCCTTTCCTTCAAGTCTCCCATGCTCCTATGAGGAACTCCAGGAACTCATTGGTTCCCCCATGAGACTCTGGTGAAACTGATTCTTTGGTCTGTCATGGTGTCTCCCTAGAAAAAGTCACACAAGCACATCTGTAGTCCCGCTTAGTCGAACACATCAGAAAATATGACGCTCAGATACATGTCATTCCCCTGCAGAGGCTGATGCTCCTCCGTGGCTTGCCAGAAACCAATTACTGTTCAAATGACAAAGACAGGAAGCATGTCCCAAGGAAGGCCACTTTCAGAGAACCTCTCCCCTCTGGCCAGAGCTCTGACGGTGACTGAGTAATTCTAGGTATGTCGTGAAGCAGTCAGTGGTGGCTGAAAGCTGCCCTTTCCCCTAGTTAACAGAACTTTAATTTCATACAGAGTTGTAAGGGGGCTCAGCCAGAAGAGCATCTCAGGGGCTGCAGAGATGGAGAGGTGGGTACTTCCTGCTCTTGCAGTGGACCAGTCCTATAAATCAAGCCACATCCTCAGCTCTGCAAGGGGGAAATGTTTGGTTGTACATTGGACATAGCAATTGGATGAAACGGACAGTGTTCTTTAGGTATGGATAGCAGGAGTGGACAAAGTAAAGGAGGTAAGAAAATTGAAATTAAGGAACCTAGAATTCTTGGAGGAAAAGGGGGGTTGGCTTGTGCTGACAGCTGTGAGGGGCAACAATGGGATTGTTTTCCCCAACATAGAGAAAAATGGCAGGCAAGCTTTAGTTGCTACTATGGGAAGGAACTGATGAGGCAAAGGTAAAGTTTTGTGAGGAGCACAAATTTGGAGGGACAGGAAACAGGTGGAGGAGAATCAAAGGGCGGAAACAGGAAACAGAAAGGCCTTCCCCACTGGAAAGATCAGAAAGAGTTGAATGGCTGAACAAACATAAGGAGTGGAAGCTCAACCCTAAGGGGAGCACGAATGCCACCACAGAACAGCTGAGAGGCAATACCCTACCAACTGGCATGATTCTCTCTCTCAGCACTGGACAAATCACCTTGCTAGTGTTTGTGGATTTTCCCTTAGTGTTCTTGCCTCACAACTCAAGTGATGCTTGATTTCGTCTGTTCTACACTCGGATGTATGTGTGCTTGTGTGCATATATACATATGTGTGCATGTGGGGGTCAGAGGGACAACTTGCAACAATTGGTTTTTTGGCCGGGCGTGGTGGCGCACGCCTTTAATCCCAGCACTTGGGAGGCAGAGGCAGGCAGATTTCTGAGTTTGAGGCCAGCCTGATCTACAAAGTGAGTTCCAGGACAGCCAGAGCTACACAGAGAAACACTGTCTCAGAAAAAAAAAAAAAATTGGTTTTTCCTTCCTTCATGTAGGTCTCAGGGATCAAACTCAGGTGGCCAGGCTTGGCTTTGTGCCAGCCCCCTGTTCTGAGTCCAGTGTCTATAAGGGGGTCTCTCTGGGTCGTACAATGTGCAGAGTTCAGTTTTTAGACAATCTAATCCTCAAGGTCACTTAGTCAATCTGCACCTGCCCGAAGTCCATCAAAGGTCCCCTGCTTTCCCTTCCTGGGCGCTATAAATACATCCCACTCTGTTTCTCTAGGATGCTTACGGTTCCCGTTGGTTTAGAATAGCTTTGCAACTGTAGGCTATTTGCATGTCTGTTTTACAAAGTGTTTATAAATTGCAGAATTTAACCTGATTTTCTATTGGGTCTTCTAGGGATTTGTTGTTGTTGTTGTAACTGCTGTTGTTTGTTTCTCTGCTGTTGTTATCTGGCAATGCTGAGGATGGAATGTGGGGTCCTGGGCTTCTCTCACTGAGTCCTGGCACTTGCTCTGGAGAGGCTGATTGGCCAGTGAGCCCCAGGGATGAGCAAAAGACCTAAGGACCAGCCTCAGGGAGGAAAGATGATTTGGATTCACAGTCTGAAGGGCCCTGTCTGTGGTTGCTTGGTCACAGGCACTTAACAGAATGTCATGGTATGAGCATGTGGTAGGGGAATGTCTTGGCCTCATGGTGGTCAGGAAGCAGAGCTGAGGCCCAGCATTCATCTCTCTTCCTGACTGTGGATGCCATGTGTGCAGCTGCCTCATACTCCTGCTGCCCTGCCCTCCCCACTATGGGGGGCTATGATGTCCTGCTGTGAGCCAGAACAAGCCTTTACAATCCTAGGCGACTCTTTCAGGGCAAAAGTAGCGCACACACACACACACACACATATAAAATGTGTTTGTATATATATATGTATATAGTGATATATAATGATATATAACAAATATATATTCTATACATTATATATAATTATATACAACCCATTAACATTATATATTCATATATTCACATGAATATATTCTTATGTATTTATGTATTATTCATATGTTCATAATAGATTCATATATTATATATGCTACATATAACTGATATGTATAATGTGTGGAACCTGTCACTTGCTTAGGCTAGAATGGCTGGCCAGCGAGCCCTGTGGATTCACCTATCTCCATCCACCCAATGGTAAAATTACAAGCGTGGGCCACTGTGCTCAGCTTTTTTTTTTTTTTTTTAAATGTGGGTTCTGGTGACAGGGGATCAAACTCAGGTCCTCATGCCTGTGTAGTGAGCACTTTAGGGATCCTTCTGTCACAGAGCAATGTACAGAACTCTAGGAATAGCAGCTGTGTAGGGGCAGTGGAAGGAGAGCTATCTTCCGATGGGTGTACAGGCATAAATTAAGGAGACTCTGAAAAAACTCTGAGGCTGGTACATTTCTCTTTCTGCTACACTGATGTTTAGGGAAGTGGGCAGTCACACCCACGTCTTGTGCAGTCATTCAGAAGGCCTGAAGTCATGTGATGTTGCCAGCCTGCTCTGAGATGAGGCCTTAAGGAAGGGTACTAGTGAAGAAAGGGCCTTATTAAAGATGGTTGTTGGGCGTGGTGGCGCACGCCTTTAATCCCAGCACTCGGGAAGCAGAGACAGGCAGATTTCTGAGTTCAAGGCCAGCCTGGTCTACAGAGTGAGTTCCAGGACAGCCAGGGCTATACAGAGAAACCCTGTCTTGAAAAAAAAAAAAAAAAAGATGGTTGTTACAAGCAACCGCTGGGATGTCGAGGATGGGGTAAACGCTTACGTGGGGAGGAACAGCGTTTGAGAACCATTCTGGTTTCTGTGAAATTTCACTTGAAAACATCTTACTTCTCTCAGTGAGAATCAGTCTGTGTTCACTGGAGAAAACTAGAAGAGCAGATGTCAGTAGGGGACTTTTGGAAGGGTGTGGCAGGGGATTCACCTGCTGTTTGACCCAGCACTTGCTAGCACAGACTGTTCACACACCTAGGTTGGTCCATTTGTGTGCCAACTCCACAGACAGCCTAGCTAGCTGGTAAAACACTATTTCTGAGTGTAATTGGAGGCTCTTTCTAGAATTAATTAGTGTTTAAAAATATCTCTTATTTGTCCTTTAAGTGTTTTGTATATGTGCCTGGGATGGTGGTTCATGCCTTTAATCCCAGTACTTGGGAGACAGAGGCAGTAGATCTTGGTGAGTTCGAGGCCACATAGTGAATTCCAGGTTAGACAGAGACACATAGTGAGAGCCTGATTCAAAAACAAAATATCATACATGCAACATATGTTAATCCTCTCCACTCCAGGTCTCCTACAGCTCCCCCTACCCCTCCAACAACCCCCTCCCACCTCTACCCACTCCTTTATGCCCTTTCCTTATATTTTGTAACCCACTGTGGCTATTTGAATATGAATGGTCCCCATAGGTTCATATGTTTGAATGCTCAGTCATCTGGGAATGGCACTGCTTGGGAAGGATTAGGAGGCGTGGCCTTGCTGGAGGAAGCCTGTCATTGGGGGTGGGTTTTGATGGTTCAAAAGCCCAAGCCAGGTCCACCAGCTCTGTCTTCCTACTGCCTGAGGATCCAGGTTACTTCTCCAATGCCCTGTCTGCCTGGGTGGCAGCCTGCCATGATGATAATGGACGGACCCTCTGAATCTGTAAGCCAGCCCCCAGTTACATGCTTTCTCTTATAAGAGAAAAGCTGTCAGCTGGAATGCTGCTTAGTCTGGTCAGTTGATCCTGTGCAGGGCTTGGGAAGGCGGCTCATGAGCACAGCAGCCGTGGCACATTCAGGAGACAGCGTTTTTCGTTCTCCTTCCCTTCCTCTGCCTCCTCATTCTTTCCTCTGCCTTCTCATCTCTGATGCCCCCTGAGCCTTGAGGAGGTTGATGCGGATGCACCATTTAGGGAGGAGAACTCGACAGTCGTTCTCAGTGCTTGGACCAGTTCTGACTCTCCACTGCAGAGAGGAGCTTCCCTGGCCGCACCTGACAGTGGCACTCACCTATGATATACTGGATTAGCTGTGATAAAACACATGACCAGGGCAACTTACAGAAAGAAAAGCTTGTTTGCCTTACAGTTCCAGAGGGATAGTTGTGCGTCATAGCGGGGGCGGTGGCAGCAGGCAGCAGACATGGCTGCTGGGACAGATGCTGAAGCCTCCTATCTTTACTAGCAAGCAGGAAGTAGAGAGCCCAGACACGGTGACGCACTTCCTCCATCAAGGCCACATCTCCTGAGCGTCCCTAAACAGTACCATTAATTGGGAAATCAAGCTTTCAAACACTCAAGACTATGGGAGACGTCATCGAAACAATAGGTATAAATGTAAATATTTAGAAGGCAGTTTGATAACATATCTACTTCGAAAAACAATAGTAAGGCCTCTATTCTCTTGGGCCTATGGTCTCCCTAGCTGTGGCTTTTAGATCTCCTCTTTCTCTTCCTCCTCCTCTTCTTCCTCCTCCTTCTCTTCTTCCTTCTCCTCTTCCTCTTCTTTTTGTTTGTTTCATTTTGCTTTTGAGACAGGGTTTCTTTGTACAGCCCTGGTTGTCCTAGAACTAGCTTTCTAGACTAGGCTGGCCTGGAATCCTGAGTGCTAGGAATAAAGGCATGTGGATGTGGTGGTCATTCCGGCCATTCCTAAAGCATCATTGAGTGGCATATGAGTGGGAGACTGTGTAGCCAGCCCAACCTCATCAATGTGGGTATTTCCCATGCAGTCACTGCATGCTTCACTGCAGTTGGCAGGTAGAGAAAGGACGCGGCGTTTTCTGAGCTCAGGCCTCCAGCTTTGTTGTTACTGTTCATTTATAAATTATTATTATTTTTAGTGCATATGTGTGTGCATGCTTGTGTGTGTGTGTGCACATAGGCATGCTGTTGTGGCCAGAGGAAGACATTATATGTTTCCCTTGATCAAATTAAAACATAATGTGAAGATTAATAAGGTGTGTGCTCTGTCATCCTGCAGAGGCATCCTTGTTATTTGGTCTGGGACATCTATGCCCTGGTTCTTAGGCCTCAGACTCAGTTTGGAACTACCCCATGCATGGACTTCTCGGGGCCTTGCAACTGGAGGATGTGGGGCTTTCTGGTCTCCACAGTCATGCGAGACAACCTCATAAACCTCTTCCTATCCATTTCAATCATCATCATTATCTGCATCAGCAGCATCATTATCATCGAATAAGCCATATAGCTTGTGTGTGGAAGTCACAGGATAACTTTGTAACACTGTTTCTCCTCCCACCTCTAGGTGGGTTTGGGGATTGAACTCAGATCCTTAGCCTTGCAAGACAAGCACCTTTATTCGCTAATCCCTTCCCCTCCCCATCATTGTCTCGTGTAGCCTAGGGTGGATTAGATTGACCTCCCTATGATGACCTTGATCCTTCTGATCTCATCTCCTGATCCTACACGCTCCACCCTTCTTTCTATCTCTCTGTGTGTCCCATCTGTTGTCATTAAAATAGCGAGACTAATACTTGTATAAGAGTACAAATACACATGGATGGATGTATATGTGTGAGATATTTTGAGTAAGGGCTCTTGTAGCTCAGGCTAGCCTTGAGACCCCTAAGTAGTTAGGAATGGCCTTGCATTCCTGCTCTTCCTGCCTCCACCTCCCAGGTGCTGGGATTTTACATGTGCACCGTTGTACCTGGCAGTCGATAGAACCGTCACACCTAATAAATGAAACAAGCAGGTAACTCAAACAGTGGTAGGGTGGCCTCCCATCAGGCCAGCACGGGAATCAGCAGAAGCCAGTGGCCATGTCTGAAGTGAGCTTGTCTGCGCTTGATTTACCTGTTTACAAATGCACAGCGAGGGCTGAGAGGTGTCTGTAAAGCTATGGTGGACAAAGAGCGCTTTCAGGCAAGCCATTGCCAGCAAGCCTGTGGGAGGCTGGGCAACCACTACCTTGCTGGCTCATGAGACTCTCCTAAAATGAGTTTCCCAGGAACTGGAGACCTTGCAGAATCCCGCTTATAAAGGAGAGAAGGGGCCTGGCCCTGGGATCAGCATCAGCTGAGACCGGTTCAGGGCAAGAGCCCAGCTCTCCTCTCTTTAGGCTTGGCCTCCTGTGGCAAAAATGAAAGGAGTAAGCTGTGCTTGGCTCCACTGATAAAAGGAAAATGGTGGTGATGGTGGGGAGAGATGGCTCAGCAGGACATTAACATATAGACGTAAATTAAAAATAAAACAAATCTAAAAGGCAGAGAAGACACTGTCCTCAGGTGCACAAACACACATGTAGACATGAACATATGCATTAAAAAGAAAACAAGTCTAAAAGGCAGAGAAGACACTGGCTGTTGGCCTCTGGTTTCCATACACATGTGTGAGTGTACACCTCTTTATTTCCCTACAAACCCTCGGAAGCCAAACCTAACATTTACCAACGACTGAACAATATAGCATTCCTTACCAGTTAACACTGAACACTGGGGAGGTGGAGACGAGCTGCGACTTAAGGCCACGTCTGAAGAAGGAAGGAATGGAATATTTGTTTTTACTTTTCTTTTTTTAAAAATCTTTCTCTAAAAATTTGTTCTCTCTTCTTCGTTTCTTTAGGAAGTGAGATTTTTGTTTCTTTTTTTGCCTATGCTCTCATTGTGTACCTAAAAAAAACCAAAAACATTCAATCGGGTCTTTTTGATTTCTAAAAAGACAAGGGAGGGGTTGTGAGGGCCCTCCCTCACCCAGGCTGCTTTCCTAGAGTTCACAGGGCTTTTGGTCACGTCCGTCTGCTCCCCCTCCTTCCGTCCTTCCGTCCAGTCAGGCTTCTCTTGTTTGTTTGTACGAGTCTAGGAGGCCCAAGGATCTATGCGGTTGGCAGAGAGAGGGGTTTGTGGGCTGAAATCTTTCTGCTTGGGTCTCCGCAAAGCTCTTCCTGCTTAGAAAAGAGGTTTTTGTGTGTCTCCCTTTTTTGGCCTCTGAGGCACGGGGGTGGGGGTGGGGGGCGGGGGTGATTAATAGAAGGCTACCTCAAGATTTCAATAGGGCCACAGCGTGAGCTCCCAGGGCCGGCAGGGCCTTTGTTCCGCAGAAATCTGCGATAAAGCCTTGGTGGCTGCCTGCTTGCAACCCGGGGTCCTCGTTCTGTCTGTGCCAGGCCAATCTCACGACCTGAGCAGCTTGGGAAGGTCGGGGCTAGAGCTGGAGCACAACAATTCTAGATTTCTTTTGTGAGACCCCACAGAGGGGAGATCGTGTGTGAGGGTGGGACTGGTCACCCTGAGAGTCCTGGGTAAAGGGGACAGGCAGCTCCTTCCCTGGGTTTCTGTGATAGAAGTGTGCCAGAAAAAAATGAAGGCCTATGAATGGGACACAAGACACAGGGCTCCCAGCACTGCTAACCTTCAGACAGGGTGTGAGGTCAGCCTA
This sequence comes from Mus musculus, assembly GCF_000001635.26. Classification (NCBI taxonomy): domain Eukaryota; kingdom Metazoa; phylum Chordata; class Mammalia; order Rodentia; family Muridae; genus Mus; species Mus musculus. The sequence goes on along the minus strand of NC_000071.6, from coordinate 142,371,341 downwards.
ATACCACAACAGAAGCTTTCGCTTGCGCGGACCTGAGGGCTCATGGGAGGTGATGAGACTCGATGGTGTTAGACAGCAACAGCAAGGGAGACATTAGTCAGCAGGTGGGATGGGTCCCTCCTGGGTGTAAAACGTACTTCTTGGAGGTTAAATAGGGGTCATTAGAAGTTATTATGGTCCATGAAAGCAAGGATCAAATGGGATATTTAATTTTTTTTTCTTTTTTCCTCTCTCTTTTTTTTCTCTCCCTCTCCCTCTCAGTGTTGAGGACTGAACCCAGTGTTTCTGGCATGCTAGGCAGGTGCTCTACCACTGAGCCACACCCCAGTCCCTCCCTGGGAGATTCTAGGCAGGGGATCTACCACTGAGCCACACCCCAGCCCCTCACTGGGGGATTCTAGGAAGGAGCTCTACCACTGAGCCACGCCCCAGCCCCTCACTGGGGGATTCTAGGCAGGGGCTCTACCACTGAGCCACACCCCAGCCCCTCACTGGGGGAGTCTAGGCAGGGGCTCTACCACTGAGCCACACCCCAGCCCCTCAATGGGGGATTCTAGGCAGGGGCTCTACCACTGAGCCACACCCCAGCCCCTCACTGGGGGATTCCAGGTGGGTGAGCTACTAATGAGCTTCAACCCAATCCTCTTTGACTTTCCTTTTGAGACAAGGTCTTACTAAGTTACCTGGGCAGGTCTTGAGCTCCGGTCACACAGGCAGGCCTTGAAATTGCTGTCCTCCTGCATCAACCTACTGAGTACCAGCCCTGGCTCCTTCCTCCATTTTGGCTCCATGTTGACCTGTAGTCTATCAGAGAATCCTGTCTGTGCTCAGGGTGGTGTCCTTGTCTCAGCGGCTGGACCCCCATATGTCCTCTGGGACACACCCTCACAGGAGTAAGTGTCCTTTACTCATCTCCTAGGCAGCTCAACGTCTGCATACGTTCTGATTATTATGTGTGTGTTTATGAGTGTGGGTACACATAATCTTACAAATGTATGTCCTAATGATGGTTACTACTGTAATAAAAAACCATGACTAAAGCCACGTGGGGAGCAAAGGGTTTATCTGGCTGACATTTCCACATCACTGTTCATCCTCAAAGGAAGTCAGGCCAGGAACTCAAACAGAGCAGGAACCTGGAGGCAGTAGTCGATACAGAGGCCATGGAGGGATGCTGCTTACTGGCTTGCTCCTTGTGGCTTGCCCAGCCTGCTTTCTTATAGAACCTGGGACCACTAGCCCAAGGATAGCACCACCCACAATGGGCTGGGCCCTTCCTTATCAATCACTGAGAACCTCACCTGCAGCCTCGCCAGCCCACATGTAATACAAATGAATGTCTCCTGTACTTTGTCAGCTGCTGTCCACTTACCTTTTATTCTGAGACTGTCTCTTGTTGGTCTGGAACTTGTCAGTTATAGTAGGTTGACCAGCGAGGGGTTATAACCATGATTCACAACACCAGGATGCTTTTAAAAGGTGGGCTCTGGGGCTTGAACTTGGGACTCAACTTTGTAAGGTAAACATTTTAACTGACCTACCATCTCAGCCCAAAATTTGCATACTGATCAGTGTGGGAGTTTGACCAGCTCTGTTTCCAACTTGGCCCATTTATTTCTCCTTTAAAATATCTGGTGCTTCTCTGCTCCTGGGAGGTTACCATTTTGATTAGTGGGGATACCTGCTCAGGAAAGCACAGAACTCCTGGACTCAAGTGATCCTCCTGCCTCAGCCTCCAGAGTAGCTGGTGTGTGCCACTGAGCCTGGCTCAAATTTTGCATGCCCAAGTGTGGAGAGCCGTGAGCAATTGCCATCATGAGCCTCTGCTGTGCCTAACTGGTAAACAAGTAATGTGCGCAGGTGCAAGAGTAAATTCGTGCCAAGTCACTGCCTATCCCGGGGCGTAGTAATGGGATGATGAGTGAGCAGCTAATCAGGAGCTGACACGTCACATGGAGGGGTATATAAGCAGCATCATTTTCCTTGTTCGGGGTTCTTCTTCTTTGGCCTATGCAATCAATGCTCTCCCAATAAACGTGTGCAGAAGGATCCTGTTGCAGCGTCGTTCTTCCTGGCCAGTTGAGCGCGTGCAAGACCCAAGTCTAAACTCCCAGTTTACTTATATGAGTAAATTTGGAGATAGGGTCTCTACAGAAGTGATTCAGGAAAGATGATGTCACCACTTAATTCAATTTTCCTGGTATAAGAGGATTGGGAGGCAGAGGGGGACCCTGTGAGGATAAAGGGAGGAAAGAGCAAATGCCAGCCCAAGAGACAGGCTTCAGTGGGGCCAACTCTTCGGACCCCAAGATATCCAACCTGCAAAACGGGAAGAGAATGAGTCTGTGGTGATGATCACAGTGGTCCACGCTGCCTGCTGAGAGCTGTTCTGTGGATTAAGTAAAAAACTGGGGCCAGTGCAGGGAGGCCTCATGGGATTCCTCTATGACAAAATGCCAGCCATTGTGCCTCTCCCATTTGGGACCCAAAGTGGAATTATCTGATTCCCAGTGGAATTAGAGGGGCTTTATAATGTTATATGACAGACTTTTTCTAGGGAGACGTAACACACACACACACACACACACACACGTGTGCCCACTCACCTCAGAAAGGGAATCTACAACAGACCAAATCAAGGGCCATACCAAATTGCAATCTGGTGAACCAATGAGTTTTTTATTGGGGTCACTTACAAGACAGATGCCATCACTGAAAACTCAGACCATCTAGATGAGTAGCAGGCAGCTCCACCTTCTGAGAAATCTTGCAGTTTCAGCTGACCAGTCTCTTCCCCAAGCAGCTGTTTCCTAATGCTATAAAGCTGAGGAGGGGCCTTTCACAATCTTCTAACTTGCCATTTCTCCAGACATGTGATGCTGTTTTACCTCTGGAATCTCCTGAGCCTCTACCTCCTCCTGCCTCAGCCTCCCAAGTGCTGGGATTGCAGGTGTATTACCAAGCCAGAATACTTGTTTATCTCGTTAAATCTTTTTAGAACAGGGTACAAAGGGCCGCTGAGAAGGCTCAAGTGGGTAAAGGTGCCTGGTGATCGGACTTACATGGTAGACGGAGAGAACTGGCTCAAGTAAGTTGTCTTTTGACCATCACAATAATTGACAAATAGATGTTTCAAATACTAGTATAGTGGCATAAAGTTTACAAAGGCAGCAACTTAAGAACCAGCCGGCTATTTAACAATCAGCATTAGGTGCCTGGACAGCAGCTCGAGTGTTCAGTAGGCTCTCATAAACACAATCTCGAAGACTAAGTGCTATAATAAAGCGCCTGTAATGTTTTAATAACTTCCTCTTTGAACCGTTCATTTATGACTGACTGTGTCCTGAGTGTGGAATAGGTTACTGCCTGGACCTTCCGGACCCCTACCCGCAGAATGCGTGCTCCTTCATCCACTCATCCATCCCTGGCAAGTCACGTCTTTCCCTGAGGCCCCGCCCACCACACAGCAGCCGCCACGCTTGTGATCGCGGACCACTGTTCCCTCTCCCCGCGTGGGTCAGAAAACGGCGTGCAAGCTCAGCCGGGACACCGGAAGACGCCTGATGCGTCCCTCCGAGCATGCGCGGAGGGCAGCGGGCGCCACTAGGGGGCACTGCGGATCCCGTGGGGGAGGGGCGCGCCGCCGCGCGGGACCACGTGCGCACCACGTGGCGCCCGGCAGTCCGGGGGCTGTGGTAGGGTCGTCCAGGCAGCCATCCCACAGCCCGCGTGGGTGGCGGAAGCCGTTCTCTCCGTCTGCGCCCCGGTGCCCACTGACCTCTGACCTCCGACCTCACTGACTTAGGGTTACCCCTCGCCGCCGGTCGCGCGGTGTGTTTATAAACAGAACTCCCGGTGGGAGCGAAACCGCGGATCGCTGGATTCAGACCCAGGGGAACGGAGCCTCCGCACATGCGCACCGACGGTTGCATACGCGCATGCGCAGAGGATGGGTAGCGGCGGGTGCCTGTCCCCGCCCAGTGCGTCCTTACGCAGTGCCGGCGACTCTTCTGGGAAGTGCGGCCCGGAAGGGGCACTAGTCAGGATCCTGCCTACCTTTTTTGACCATAGTGTCTCCAGTGGACACTGTGAACTGGCAGCTGAGGACGGTGAAGAATCCGATGAGTGCAGCACAAGGAACGACGCTCATGTTACATGTGTTTTATTTCAAAAGTGGGAGGGAATTAACATTATGCGATGAGCCTTGAGGACGTTGTGCAAAAAAGGAGGCACACACCTGTAATCTAGTAGCTCGGGATGCTGAGGCAGGATGGCAAGACCAGACATATCCTGTGAGAACTTGCTTATATGAGGTTCCTGGAGTGGTAAAAGTCAGAAAGTAGGAAAGAGACCTCAGGGATTCGGAAGGAGAAAATGAAAGTGTTTAACACCTGCGAAGTGCCTTGAGTTCTGGGACTGGGTGTTGGTGTTGGTTGAACATTGTGAATGTGCTTTGTGCCACGAGACTGTGCTCAGAATCGGTTAAGGTGTCCCGGCCGTGGCTTAGTGAAGAGAGTGCTTCCTTAGTGTGCACTCCAAGACTGCATAAAGCAGGTGGTGCATGCCTGCAATCCCAGCCTTTGGGGGACAGAAGCACAAGGGTCATTAAGTTAAAGGCTAGATTGGACTATAGCAAGAGACATTGTGAAGTGTCTTGCATGTATTTCATTTCTTAGGTTGGGTCTTGTGGATACCATGCGTTCTTTCTGGGAGCTAAGCGGACATTGGTCTGTTCACTTTGTGACTCCAGCCAGCTCTAACCAGCACCAGGTTTCAGGCCCTGTTAGATTAAGTCTCTTATGTCCCTGACATTAGCCTAGGGAAGCAGCCATCCTTCTCTGTCTTCTCTGGTATGTGTCCATTTTATAAACACATGTCCCTGGTTGCTAAACACTAGGTATTTTGCAAGGAAGCAGGTGACCCACACAGGTAAGGAGTCTCCTCTGCACGGACTTTCTTTCTACTCTGGTGGAGGGCATTGTTGATGAATACAGAAAAATGTCAAGCGGCTACTGTTAGAAGAAAGGGTGATTTTAATATTTTAATTGAGCTTTTTTTTTTTGGTTTTTCAAGACAGGGTTTCTCTGTGTAGCCCTGGCTGTCCTGGAACTCACTCTGTAGACCAGGCTGGCCTCGAACTCAGAAATCTGCCTGCCTCTGCCTCCCGAGTGCTGGGATTAAAGGCGTGCGCCACCATGCCCGGCTTAATTGAGCTTTTATTCACTCACTTTGCATGTGTGTGCCTTCCTGATAGAGAAGGTATTCTGTCTCCATTAAACATTATTTCATTTCTTTTTCTAGACCTTGGTACCTACCATTCTACTTCCTATGAGTGTGTGTGTGTGTGTGTGTGTGTGTGTGTGTGTGGGCAGAGATGTATCACAATGCATGTATAGAGGTCAAAGGACAACTCAGACAAGTCAGTTCTCTCCTCCCACCATGTAGATCCCAGGAATTGAACTCAGGTCATCAGAGTCTCTACCCGTTGTGGGTCTCACTGACCTGTGATCTAATCTTGATCCAGGAGATGGTGAAGAATTTGCTGAGCCTATTCCTTTGCGCTGACACCAGTGTTCATGTGTCACAAAGAGGCAGCTGAGGGAGGGCTGGCGTTCTCCCTTGGGGTTACCATGGAGAGAGAAAACAATCCGTATACAGAGCTCTAGGGCTGGGATCACCTGGCGAGTCTGAAGCATAGGAAAAATAAGTCAAGGGCACGGGAGGAAGGAAGAGGGTGGTGGCGAGATGTGAAGACGGAGAGCCATGCCTCATATGACAATCCACCCCAGTGTGATAACATTGAGTCAGGGGCTCACTGTCTGGGTTGGCTGGCTGGCCAATGAGCCCCAGGGACCTCCACATTGTCCCTAGTGTCCATCTGTGTTTTACATGGGGGCTGGGAATTGAACTCAGGTCTTCACGTTTGAGCAATAAGTGCTTTCCTAAATGAGCCAGCTCCCCAGCCCCTTTCTCGGCTTTGGTTTTGAGATGGGATCTCACTGAGATGCACAGCCTGGACCTTGAACTTGCTCTATAGGACAGGCAGGACTTAAACTTTCAGTTTTCCTGCCTCAACCACTCCAATAGCTGGGACGACTGGCCTGCACCATTGGGCCTGGCTTTGTTTATCTTATTAATGGTTATATTTGCAGCAGCATGTGAAGGCCCTAGCTTCCTCCAGCACTCAGTAAATGCTTGAGGAGTGAGTAGTAGATTTCACAAGGAATCCACTCTACAGTGGATGATACAGAGCCTGTATCATCATCATCTCCTCCTCTTCCTCCTCCTCCAGTTTATTTATTTTAGGCCTGAGTACACTGTAGCTGTCTTCAGACACACCAGAAGAGGGCGTCAGATCTCATTACAGATGGTTGTGAGCCACCATATGGTTTCTGGGAATTGAACTCAGGACCTCTGGGAGAGCAGTCAGTGCTCTTAACCTCTGAGCCATCTCTGCAGCCCCAGGCTCAGAATTCTTAACAGTAGCTTGCAGAGCACATGCTAGGAGCTTTGTAGACGTTCCCAGAACTTTCTACAGCATCCCTTAGACCCATTTATCAGAGAGGAACTAGAGGCTCGGACAGAGAGCCAGGCTCCAAACCATGGGTTGGGTTTGTTGTGATCTGAGAGTCGCTCTACAAACCACACAATTACCAATCTCAGTTAGACAGGGATGGTTTATTGAATGCAAACCCTAATACTAATCAGATCAGGAAAGAAGCTCAGAATGATCTGAACTATGACCCCAAACATCTTTTTCTGTCAGCATATAAAGGGACCCCCCCCAACAAACCCCACAGTGAGCTCATAAGCAGGTACAGGAAGTGCTGCCCAGTGGTCATCTCTGGCTCAAGCCATTTTAGACGTAACAGCTTATAATGACCTTTAATTTGATATGAAGCTTTGTGGAATTTCCTAAGATAAATAGAGCTCAGAACATGCAGAACCTAACAGAATATGTGGTCAGCATGGTCCTGCTCTGAGTCAAGTTATTTTTCTGTGTCAGTGACTGGCAGGCATATTACAGCAATATGGAATAGCTGGCAGGCTTGGAGGAAAATGGCTACAGCTGTGCTGCGCATGTTCACACTCTGGGGCGGTTGGGGGCAGGGGGCAGACCTCAGCAGGGTTGGGTTTCACTGACGAGGACTCTCTGCTTCTCTCTGCCAAACCAGTCACAAGTCAGGTATTGTTCAGTTGTGACGAAGGATCAAAACACACCTCATAACCACAGGTGGCCAAGTGGCCTCATGTGACAAATGACAAAAAGCATTAGGATAAAAACGGAGGAGGTTGTGGCTGTGGCTCAGTTGGTAGAGAGCTTGACTAGCGTGCAGAACGCCTTGGGTTCCATTTCCAGCCCTGCTTGATCTGGTTTTTACCTGGGAGGCAGAGGCAGCAGGATCAGCAGTTCACAGCCATCCTTGAATACGTATCTAGTGACGTCAGCCTGGGGTGCATGTGACGTCATTTAATATAAACCAAAAGGAAGCAGGGCATACTAGTGGCTCAATGTAGGTGTTGGGACTGGGGAAATGGCTCATTTGGTAAACTCTGAGAACCCGAATTTAATCCTGGAATCTACAGAAACATTCCAGGCATGATGGTACACACTCATAATCCCAGTCCCCCCCCCCCCAAAAGATGGCAGGCAGATTCCTGAGGCTGCTGGTTAGTCCAGCCTGATTGATGAGCTCCGGGCCCCTGAGACCCTGTCTCAAAACACAAGGGGACAGTGCTTGAGGAACAAGAGGCAATGTGGACCTCTACGTCCCACAGCAGACCATCTCTCTTGCCCCCCAAAATAAGTTTTAGAAATTCTGAACATACAATGAATTGATAGGGGGGAAAAAGACTAAGTTTTTCCACCAAAGAAGATGCTTCAATTAAAATGTCTCCTGCTCAGCTGGGCAGTGGTGGTGGTAGGCCTTTAATTTCAGCACTCTGGAGGCAGAGGCCAGCCTGGTCTACAGAGCAAATTCCAGGACACCCAAGGCCATACAGAGATACTCTGTCTCAAAAATCCAGGAAAGGAAAGGAGAGGAAAGGGGGAGGGAAAAAAAGATGTCTCCATACTGGCTGATGTCATGTGATATTACTCACCTAATCATTTTCCCATGGCAAGATTACTTGCAAGGCCGAGATCCTGTAATTATTTGTTTGGCTGAACATGTCACACAAGATCTTTGTGGCACATGCATGATGAGGGAGGCTGGGACTCAGCCAAGTGCAGAGCTCTGTTGGCAAGGGAACAAGTCACATGAAACAGGGTGACAGCCAGGCAGTGCTCCCGTGGGATCCTAGGACTCACAACCTGGCTGGCAGGCATAACAACAGTGTATGCCTCATACCAGCTGCTTTGGAGGCTGAGAAGGGAAAACCAGTCTGGGCTATGTGGTGCTAACTTGCCTCAAAACAAAGCCAACCAAATAACAAAGTCCGGAGTCTGGGGGATTGCAAGGTCTCACCTCCGTTTTTTTAAACAGATTTTTTTTAAAGATTTATTTATTTATTATATGTAAGTACACTGTAGCTGTCCTCAGATACTCCAGAAGAGGGCATCAAATTTCGTTACGGATGGTTGTGAGCCACCATGTGGTTGCTGGGATTTGAACTCGGGACCTTCGGAAGAGCAGTTGGCGCTCTTAACCACTGAGCCATCTCGCCAGCCCTAAACAGATTTTCTTTTAAAAAGAATCTATTTATGAATGTATGGAGGAGATGGGGTCTCTCATTGGTCTTTCGTTTGCCAAACAGGCTGCCTGACCAGTCAGTGGCTCCAGGGTAACAGGCATGGCTTTAAGTGGGTTCTGTGGGTCGGAATTTAGGTATGAAGCTTGCATAGCAAGCATTCTACTTGCCAAGCCACCTTTTGAGCAGTGCAAATCTTCCTGAATTATCTATTTTCTTCTTTGTAGATGTGAAAAGACCTCCACATTTTCAAAATGAGACTGAGAATTTAGATTGGGTAAGAAAAAGCCCAGCCCACTTTTTTATTTCATTTGTAATTTTTTTTTTTTTTGTTATTTTGTTCATTTGCCTTTTGAAAGATAATCTTACTAAGTAGCCCTGGATGATCTGGGACTCTCATAGACTAGGCTGGCCTCAAACTCACAGAGCTCTGCCTGTCTCTGTCTCCTGAGTGCTGGGATTTAAGGCATGTGCCACCAAGCCTTGCCCCTGGCCCGAGTTGTAACTATAAGGAAGAGTGTCTAAGACATCCAGGGTACTGTCCTTAGAAATCCCAGATTGTTGTTGTTTGAAATTTTTATTTCATTTTGTGTGTAGCGCATACATGTGTCCACATCTGTGTGTTTTTGTATGTGTGTGTTTGTGTGTGTGTGTGTGTGTGTGTGTGTGTGTGTGTGTGTAGACTTAAAGCCAATGTTAATGTCTTCCTCAATCACTCTTCACCTTATTCTTCAAGACAGAGTGTCTCTTTGAATTCAGTTAGGCTCACTTAAGGATCCTTCCGACTCTTTCCCAGTGCTGAAATTCCAGCCGCGCTCCGTTGCATCCAGGTTTTTTTGGGGGGTGGGGTGGGGTGGGGGGAGGGGAGCTGACGAGAATCTGGACTCAGGTCCTTATGTTCCCATGGCCCACACTTTACTGATCTGTTTTACCCAGCCATTTTCCCAACTCCACGCTTCTTATTATTCCTGTTTTAAAAGACAGGAATTGCTGAGTAGCTGGCATTGAACTCCGAGTACTCCCTTCAGCCTCTCACGGTGGGATTACAGATGTGCTCCACCATAACTAGCTTGGATGCATAAATATTTGAATCATCTTGGCGTCATATTTTTGGGCTATGCATTGCAGGGAGAAAACTAGAGGCTAGGAGGTTTCACCAAGGCAGTGAAGGCACCTGATAGAACGTGTGGCAAGAAGTACAGGGACAGGTTTTCTCTGGCTGCAGAGGCATCTGTGAAAACAGTGAGACACACACAGCTGCCTTCATAAGCAGGGGCACTCCTGAAAAGATGCCAAGAAAGCTATGGCTGCCAGCACTCCTGCAGAGGGATGGCGGTGGGGACATGTTGCTGGGTTCTGAGCTGCCCCTTCTGAATCGGGTTCTATGTGTGCATTTCCCATTCTAAAGGATGGGAAACATGGACTGTAAGTAGGCTCACCTCACCAAACCGTCTCATTTTATTCCTACACTTTAGTCAGGGTCTTACGTAATCAAGGCTGACCTCAAATTCACTATGTGGCTGAGGGTGCCCTTGAACTTTTGATCCTTCCCTCCTTTTGAGTGCTCAGATCACAGGCGTGAGCCACTCTGCCACTTTGGAGGCTGCATTTTTAGCAAGATCTCTGATGTTACTGGTGTTGCCTGAATGACACATTGTGCATTGAGAATATTCTAAGCATCTTCCAGTGCTGGTGCCAGTGCTGATGCTGATGCTGATGCTGATGCCAGTGCTTATACTGGTCCTAAAGCTGATGCTGGTCCTGGTCCTGCTGCTGGTACTTGTTCTGATGCTGGTGCTGGTCCTGCTGCTGGTACTTGCTCTGGTCCTGCTGCTGGTCCTGCTGCTGGTACTTGTTCTGATGCTGGTGCTGGTCCTGCTGCTGGTACTTGCTCTGATGCTGGTGCTGGTCCTGATGCTGATGCCGGTGCTTCTTCTAATCCTGATGCTGGTGCGGGTGGTCAGGATGCTGGTGCTTATCCTGATCCTGAGATTGATGGTGATGCTGCTGCTGGTACAGATGTTGCTGCTGCTGCTGTTGACACTGGCATAGAGATGCTGAGGTTCCTGGTCCTTGGACTACTGCCCTAGTTTGATTTATGTTGCTGTGATAAATACCATAACCAAAGAAACTTGGGAGGAAAGGGTTTATTTTTATCTTAAAGGTTTTAGTCCATTAGTGAGGAGAGCCAGGGCAAGAACTAACGCGGGGCAGAATTCCAGTAGGGAAGGAACTTGGAGCAGAAACTCTGGAGGAACTTGCTCACTAGCCTGTACCTAGGCTCACATTCAGCTATCTTTCTTCTCTCCTCCTCCCCCCTCTCCTCCCCCTCCTCCCCTTCCTCCCCTCCCCTTCCTCCTCTTCCTCTTCTTCCTCCTCCACCTCTCCTTCCTCCTTCTGACAAGGTTTCTCTGTGTAACTCCGTCTATCCTGGAACTCACTCTGTAGACCAGGCTGTCCTTGAACTCAGAACCTGCCCCTGCTTCCCAAGTGCTGGGATTAAAGGTGAGCATCACTACCCTCCCCCCCCCCGCCCCCCACCCCCACACCAGCTACCTTTCTTATACAGCCCAGGCCCACCTGTCTGGGGGTGATCCTGACCACAGTGGGCTGGACTCTCCTATATCAGATAGCAATCCAAGGACATGTCTTTAAACATGCCTACCAGTCAGTTTGATTGAGCCCCCCCCCCATTTTAGACTCCCTCAGATTACTGTGGACTGTGTCAAGTTGACTACTGAAACTAGTCAGAACAACATGTTGGCCACTAAGACCCCGCCACAGCATTACACAAGCCACATCAGCGACATACAGAAGTCTGCTGAAGTCCTGCACTGGGATCCACATGATCCACAGGACCCAATGCTTGCTTCCTGCACAGTGGGTGAGACTTTCCTCTGACCTAGCCTGGTTATCTCCTCAGCTGTTAGCACTTAAGACCAGCCATGAGCGGCCACCTGAGCTTCTTTCCCTGGTGGCTTTGGGAACTGGCGTCTCCCTTCTTTTTGCTATTGCAAGTGAAGAGAGGATAGCTATAAGCTAATGGTTGTCTGTCTATAAGCAAATGGTTGTCTCTATCCAGATCCACCGCACGATCAGATCAGGACCACAATGCCTCGCCCCTGTAAGCTGAGTCTGCGGCAGCTTTGCTTGCTCTGAAGTCTCCAGTGTCGGGGAGAGGGCAAAGCCGGACCCCTCGGCAGCTCCTTTCTGAGTCCCACCCTAGCCAGCTGCAGTCCCCTAGGCCGCTGGCCTGATCTCCTGCTCCTGGGGTAGACAGAAGGAAGATCCAGAGCAGGGCTTGTCTTGCGGGATTCTGTAAGCACAGCTTGGATGGATGTGTTTGCGGGCTGGAGAGGGAGAACACTCATTTAATCATCTGATCAACGGAGATCAACACGTATCGATCGCCTCCTGTTGTGTGACAGGCAGCTTGCTAAGTGCCGGGGACACAGAATCAATGCAGAAAACAAATGGTGACTAAGCATTGCTCAGATTTGTGAGGTCACCATTAAGAACGACCTGCAAGGGTGGGGAGCAGAGCTACCGAAGGGTTCCTTTTCCTTTTTCCTTTTTCCTTTTCCTTTTCCTTGTCCTTGTCCTTGTCCTTTTTCTTTTCCTTTTCCTTTTCCTTTTCCTTTTCCTTTTCCTTTTCCTTTTCCTTTTCCTTTTCCTTTTCCTTTTCCTTGTCCTTGTCCTTGTCCTTTTCCTTGTCCTTTTCCTTTTCCTTTAATGTCAAGGCCTTGCTCTGTAGTCCAGGCTGGCCTCAAGCTCACACCAATTTTTCTTCCTCAGCACCTTCAGGGATGGGATTTTAGGCATGGGTCATCCCTTGGCTGAGGGGTGGATTTTTTTTTTTTTTAATTATTTTTAACTGTATATGTATGTGTGGAGTTTGTGCTCTTGGTGCCCATGGAGGCCAGGAGAGGTCGTCCTCTTTGATTTTGATGAGGTGTCAGATGCTCAAGCCAGGCCCAGTGTCTCACAGTCTCCCTCCCTCCCTCCCTCCCTCCCTCCCTCCCTCTCCTTCAGAGCAAGCAAAGCTTACAGGGATGAGGCATTGTGGTCCTGACCGTGCTTTGGTGCTGGATGGAGACAGCCATTAGCTTATAGACAGACAACCACTAGCTTACAGACAGAGTTCAGATTCTCTGGACTAGAGTTACAGGTAGCTGTGAGCTGTCTGCTGTAGGTGCTGGGTGCTGAGCTCAGGTTCTCTAATAGAGCAGCAAGCACTCTTAACCACTGGACTATTGCTCCAGTCACAGGGTGGTTTTATTTATTTATTTTTCCTGTTGCATGTATACATTTTATTCTTTTTTATATATAAAAGGCAACAGTACATTGTTGATTGGAGGATTAAAGAAAGGAAACCCCTTTTAAAAAGTGGAGTTTCCCGCCCCTATTCCTAGGGCTGTAACATATATGTATGTATATATTTATATATTTAAAAAACAAATTATGAAACTTACGACCTGGACATCAGCCCCTCCCAATGTCTATCTTATAACAGAAACATATTACACAGCCCCCAGTCGAGGGTCATAGCTCCAGATGTGAGCTACACCCTTCTTATCCCTTCCCCCTCCCCAAGCCTAGAAGTCCATTTCAAAAAAAAAAAAAAAAAAACAGTAGGCACACGCATACTTAGAAACACAAACACACTTCTGGGTCCACCTCCACATGGAGGAGTCCACAGGGTGGTTTTAAATGAGAGATGTGTGTGTGTGTGTGCGTGTGCGTGTGTACATCATGTGCACTCATGTGTGTGTGTGTGTGTGTGTGTGTGTGCTTGGGCGCGCGCGCAAGCGCGCGTACATACCTTCACGTGTATTCAGGTACTTAAGTGTGTGTTTGTATGTGTGAATGCGCATATACACGTGGAGGCCAGAGGACAACCTTGTGCGTCTTTTCTCAGAAGCCATTCATCCTCTTCTTACGAGGCGGGGTCTCGTGGTGACTTGAATAAAAATGGCCCCCAAAGGCCCTTAGGGAGTGGCACTATTAGGAGGTATGGACTTGTTGGAGGAAGTGTCTCAGTCTCTTCCTGCTGTCTGCTTATCTGGATGCAGAACTCTTAGCTCCATCTCCAGCACTGTGTCTGTGGGCACACCGATGGCACTCTTCCTGTAGAAGTTAGGCCTGGCTCTTCCTCCCAGCCCCATACTCCCAGAAATAAGATTCAGACTCCAAATATATTTACAAGTGCCTTGGCTGTATAGCTAGGCTCTCCTCTGACTAGATCATAACTTAGAATAACCCATTTATTCTCATCTATGTTCTGCCATGTGGCTGGTTACTTGTGCTCAGATACCATGTGGCTGTGTTGTCACGTCTTCCTGGGTTAATCTCCTGCCTGGCACTATCCCAGAATCCTTTCTGCTTACAGGGTGTCCCACCTCCTATTTTCTGTTTAAGCTATAGGCCATCAAATTTATTATTGACAGGTGCCACATGCATACAGACACAATATATTTTTTTCTACAACTTCCTGCCATGACAATAATGGATTAAACCTCTGAAACTGTAAGCCAGCCCCAGTTAAGTGTTTTTCTTTATAAATGTTGCTAGGGTCTCATCACGGCAATAGAAACCCTAGGGCAGGCCTCTCACTGGTGAAGTAGGCTGGGCTGACTGGCCTTTGAGCCCGAGGGATCCTCTAGGTAGCACCCCACTCCCCCTCAAGAGCATGTGGATTACAGATGTAAACTACCACATCTGGCTTTTAGGTGAGCTCTGAGGATTTGAACTTGGCTCCTCACACTTGTGCCACTGAATCATCTTCTCGGATCTATCACATGAATTTATGTGTGTGTGTGTGTGTGTGTGTGTGTGTGTGTGTGTGCGCACACGTGAGCGAGCATGTGCCAGGACCTGCGTGTGGCTGTCAGAGAACAGCTTGGGAGACTGAGGTCTCTCTCCCCTGTGCAGTTGTTAGAAATTTTGGGCACCTTTATGAGCTGAACATTTCACCAGCCCTATTTTTAACTTTAGAGATCAGGTATTGATATGTATCCCAGACTGGCCTTGAACTCACAGTCACCCTGCCTCCATCTTCCCAGGTGCATGCCATGACGCTTCCTTAGTTTTGAGGTCAGAGTTCCAAGTAGCTGGGAACTGTGTCCACAGAGGTTCTCACACATTCCTCCAGTTCCCACTCCCCTCCCATTAATCTTTCATTTGCTTCCTTTCTCATTTTTACCTTACCTGATGTGTATGTATGTTGTAAGTACTTGTCTTTAGAGGGTTCTATTGCTTTGAAGAGACACTATGTCGATGGCAACTCTTAAAACCAAAAGCATTTATTTAGTTGGTGCTGGCGCTTACAAATTCAGGAGTTTAGCCCACTGTCATCATGGCAGGAAGCATGGTGCCACATAGACAGGTATGGTGCTGGAGAGTAGCTGAGAGTTCTGCATCAGGACTGGCAGGCAGCAGGAAGGGAGTGAGACGCTGGGCCTGGCCTGAGCATCTGAGACTTCAAAGAACATCCTCCAGTGACATATTTCTTCAATGAGGCCACACCTCTAATAGTGTCACTCCCTATGGGCCTATAGGAGCCATTTTTATTCAAATCACCACAGTGCTTATGATATATGTACACGTGTGTTTGGCCAGATATATGTGGGAAGGCCAGAGAAGCGTGCTAGATGCCCCCAGTCTTCACTCCCTCCTCATTTGCTTGAAACACTGTCTCATTGAACCTGAAGCTAGGTGGCAGCCAGCAACCGCTGGCTTGTCTCTGTCCCTCCACAGTGTGTGTGTGTGTGGGGGGTTCCAGCTTCTTCCATGGATGCTGGGATTCAAACTCAGGTCTTTGGCTTGCTCAGAAAGAGTTCTCGGCCACTGGGCATCTTCCCAGTCTCTCAGCTTCCTTTTATTTATTCAGGCCTGCCTGGTGTAGTCCCCAGAATGTGGTTTGTCATAATGACCCAATTTCTTGAACTGGAAAGCCGCTAGTATCCTAGTGAGCGATTACAAGAAACATTGTTGCTGGTCTCCTAGTCTCTAATCATTCCCGATGGGGCAATCTATTCACCGCTCTGTGGCTGAGATAAGAACATGTATTCTCTGCTGAAGAGCCTCCAAAATCACACAGACAAAAATTTGTTAGGGCATTCACAGCACCCTGCCATTCCGTCTAAACCTCTGTCCTTGTCACCTGTTACAGTGTCACTTCCTGGAGAATGTCAACTCTGACCTGTGTGTGTGTGTGTGTGTGTGTGTGTGCCCAGCACATATGTGGAGATCCGAGGACAACCTTAGGCATCTTCCACTGTATATGTGGGACAAGGTCTCTCAGTGGCCTGGAATTTTGCCACACAGGCCAGGCTAGCTGACTCATGAGCTTCCAGGGATCTGCCAGTCTCCACCTCCCAGTCGCCATCACTGGAATAACAGGCTAATGCAATGGCACATGGCTCTTTTTTTTTTTTTTTTTTTTTAAAGATTTTTTATGTTATTTATATGAGTACACTGTAGCTGTCTTCAGACACACCAGTAGAGGGCATCAGATCCCATTATAGATGGTCGTGAGCCACCATGTGGTTGCTGGAAATTGAACTCAGGACCTCTGGAAGAGCAGTCAGTGCTCTTAACTGCTGAGCCATCTCTCCAGCCAGGTACCCGGCTTTTTATGTGGTCCCCACACTTTTGAGACAAGGGATTCTTCTACTTCAGTCTCCTGAAAATCTGGGATGACAGTTTGTGCCACTAGAACCTGCTTTTTTTTTTTTTTTTTTTTTTTTTTTTTTTTTTTTTTGCTTTGTTTTGTTTGGGCTGGAGAGATGGCTCAGCAGTTAAGTGTGCTCACTGCTCTTGCAAAGGATCCAGGTTTGATTCCCAGCATCCACATGGTGGCTCACAATCATACTAATTTGGGGTTTAGGAAACTTGATGTCTTCTTCTGACCTCTATGCATATACACACATGCAGGGAAAACATTCATACACATAAAATTAACAAATATAAAAGGATATTCTAGCTTAGTATAGTGATATACTCTGAAGGAGACGAAGAGAGGAAAATCCTGAGTCAGAGGCCAAGACTGGGCTGGATAGCAGCCCTTGTCTCCAAAAAGGCTTTCTTTTCCTTTTCTTTTCCTGCAGGGTCCTATATATCCTAGGCTGCCCTCAAATATGCTATGTGCCTGAGGACTACCTTGAACTGCTCATCCTCCTGTCTCCATGTCTTCAGGGCTAGGAGTACAGGCATATGCCACGGTGCCTGGATTTCAAAAGAAATCCATCCCCGTTGCTGGGGAGACTGAGTGTACACAGCCATGCCCTGCTTTTGCTCCATGCCCAGCGTTGTCAATGGGTGCTTGGGATGTGAACTCAGGTCCTCAAGCTGGTACAACAAGGACTCTGACCTACTGAGTCATCTCTCTAGCCCCTATTTTGGATAAACTCTTTAATATTAAATTTTTTATTGGTGTATAAGTGCATATGTGCATATTCTTGGGGGTGTGCACAGAAGCCAGAAGAGGGTGTTGGATCCCTGGGAGCTGGAGTTTCAGGCAGTTGTGATCTGCCCAACATGGGTGCTGGAGACTAAACTTGTGTGCTCTTAACTGCAGAGTCGTCTCTTCAGCTCCTGCTTCTTAACTCTTGAAATACAACAGCTTTGTCCATCTTCCTCTCTCTGTCTGTGTCCATCTCTCTCTCCAGGACCTCAGACACGTTAGGCAAGTGCCTCTGTCTCAGTTGAAGTACTCAGTGTATGACTTCCGTCCTCACATGGGTTATGAAGGCTGCTGCAGAGCCAGCCATCAAGTAAGCATCCAAGGGGGTCCAGGAGGGACTCAGGTAACATCATTCCTTTCCTAGCTGCCACTCCTCTGTTTACTTCCAGTAGGGAGTAGGGATAGCAAGGCTCCTCCTCTGTAGCATGCAGCACCTACCAGAAGGTCCAGGGCCCCCCTACAGATGCCCAGGTTCAAGTGCTTGGGGAGCTAGAAAGTGAGTAGTGAGAATCAAGGTCTGGGGAGTGGAGGGGGGGGCTGGGGAGGTGGAGCTGGGGTGTGGGGGTGTGTGTGGGGTGTGGGGTGTGGGTGTGGGTCTTCCTACTAGTTGGTGCTGGCGGGAACCACTAGCCTATGCCTTTAGTGAGCCGTGAAACTACAGAACAATTGGGATAAAGCGAGTCAGACAGACAGACTAGAAAGGATGAGGAATCCAGCACAAGTGCTGATCATTGTTGACCAGAGCAAGGGGGACACAACTGCCAATCGCCTACAAGCCACGCCCCCTCATCAAGCCACGGCCCTCACTGAGCCACACCACAGGCACTGACTGGGAGAGTCTAGACAAAGGCTTTGGTGAGACCTTAGGCACCATAGTGGTGAAGATGTGGAAGGCTATTGCATGGGAGGTGGCAGTCAGCCGTTCTTCACCACCTAAGGGCAACAACCCACCTTATACT
Organism: Mus musculus; assembly: GCF_000001635.26. Lineage (NCBI taxonomy): Eukaryota > Metazoa > Chordata > Mammalia > Rodentia > Muridae > Mus > Mus musculus. Next base: position 142,353,227 of record NC_000071.6, on the reverse strand, counting down.
CTGTGGGAGATCCAATGGCTTGTGTCCATAGTCACCTCAGAGGCAACTGCAGAATTTCCCCCTTCAGCATGGTGCATTCAATGGCTGTTCATCTGGGCCACCAGCATAGCTCAGCCTGATCCCTGCTGCTCACACAGCATAGTAGCTTTCCTTTGTCCCACACGCTGCAATGACACTGAAGTATGACGTCAAGGTCCAGTCCATTTCTATCCCAGGCTGCCAGGGAAAGGAGGACAAGGAGTGAGACCTCTCAGGGGTAGGAGGACCTTCAACTACTTTGAGAAACTACCAAAGGGTGCAGGGCCCTGCTGACCTCCAAGTGCTGCTGTGGGCACCCCTGGATGGGTAGTGGCATACAGGCAATGGATGGGGGATGGATGGCACCAGTCCCACAGAATAGGCCACCTCGAAGATGCTCCCCAACGTGTTTCTCCAGGTGGAAGGGTGGGTATAATGGGAGCTATTTTTTTCTTGGATGTGATGGTAATACTTGACAAATGCCACTTAAGGAAGGGGGAGCCTGTTTGGCCCAGCCTGTGAGCTGTCATTCGTGATGAGTCATGGAAGCAGGGCTTGACTGAAGTCCTGCCTTCCCTCCCCTCCTGCCCAGCTATTGGTTGATCAGCATTAATTATTAACCAATTAGAGGTGATGGAAAATAATCTTTACGTATTATTGAGACCGGAGATGCTCCAATAATCATGATAATGCCAACATCCCACTGCAACCTGATCTCTGGGCACAGAAATCAGCATCTGAATACAGAGTGCTCACAACCATCCCCCTATGTGGCTCAGCAAGTGCATTGCTTGTCTAGAATCCCCCAGTGAGGGGCTGGGGGTGTGGTTCAGTGGTAGAGCCCCTGCCTAGAATCCCCCAGTGAGGGGCTGGGGGTGTGGCTCAGTGGTAGAGCCCCTGCCTAGAATCCCTCAGTGAGGGGCTGGGGGCGTGGCTCAGTGGTAGAGCCCCTGCCTAGAATCCCCCAGTGAGGGGCTGGGGACATGGCTCAGTGGTAGAGCCCCTGCCTAGCATGCATGAGACCCTGAATTCTATCCCAGAACTATATAAAAAAAAAAAAAACAAAAGAAAACGAAAAGCCCACACACCCAAAAGTTACAGAAATTACCAGTGTAAGGGTCTGTGGATTCACCAAAGAATGATACCCCAGACTTAAATTGTTGTGTTTTATAAAAAGACAAGAGGAGAGGGAATCTGTTTGGTGGGTGTGCAGTCAGGTGTGGGGGAAGGAGGTGCCTCTGTGGGCCCATGCTGAGGCATCCCTTCCCCCTGAGGGATCAGGGTATAGTATAGAATAGAGTATATTCAGGGCATGGGGAGGGGAGTTGAGGGGGTAGAGACAGAGAAAGGCAGAGACACAGAGAGAAAAGGAGTAGAGAAGTAGAGGCCGGCCATGAACATGTAGAGAGAGATGGGGGAGGGGAATGGAGAGAGAGGAGAGAGCAAGATCAAGGAGGCAAGAGAGAATGGAGGGGGCAAGCAGCCCCTTTTATAGTGAGTCAGGCACACCTGGTTGTTGCCAGGTAACTGTGGGGTGGAGCCTAGACAAAATGCCAACACAAATAGTATGTAAATGCAAAGAGTGTTTTATTCTGCAGAAGTCCAGCATGCTGGGATCTACCATCTACAAAGATGGAGACCCTGAAGTGAGCTTGCAGGTCCGATTTAAAGCATATTAAGGGGATTCTGGGGAGGGGTAGGTGACCTCTCTCTTAATCTGTTCACTCTATCTCTAGGGACATCCCAGAACCAACTGGGATGTGGGGGTGGGAGGCTGGAAACAGTCGCTGACCTTGCTTCAGGCTGGGTGGTGGTGGTGGTGTAGCTTCTGAGGCCTGGACTTGCCTGGAAAGTCCTTGGAAACAGAGATTTAGGCCTAGTCTCCGGAGCTGCCAATTTGAAGCCTGTCACAGAGTCAGCCTGTCTCACCAGTACCCAAGATTCAACTTCATGATGTTCCATTATGACTCCACAGACTTCCCCCCTCAATCCCTTACTCTTCAGACCTTCAATCGATTTTCTATTCTCACAATTTTGCCATTTAAAGAATGTTATATAAATGGAGTAATATGGAGTATAACCCTTCGAGACAGGCTTTCTCTGCCTTCTGTAAAATCCCCTGTCAACTGTCAAAGTTATTATGTATATCGGTCTGTTCTTTTCAGGGCTAACTAGCATTCATTATTGGTGTGATGGTACAATTTTAACGGAGGCCTTGGGTCATTTCTAGTTTTTGACTATTATGAACGAAGTCTCTCTGAACATCGTGTGTGTGTGTGTGTGTGTGTGTGTGTGTGTGTGTGTGTGGTACCAAGGAGTTTAATTAGGGTTACTGCTTTCAGAAGCATGTTCAGGTTTTAGAGTGAAGCTGACTATTATAGTGAAACAGGTTTATGGGTGTCAACATTTGTTCTCCAGCAGGTGGCGCTATTTGGAAAGGTTGTATGACCTGTGGGAGGTTGTATGACCACAGTTCTCGACTCTACTTCCAATCCTGTCTCTGCTCCTGGTTCTGCTAAAATGTGAGGAGACCCAGCTACCTGCTCCTACATCCGTGGAGCCTCCTTGGTCTTGTCAGTCCATCTGTCCCCAACTCATAACACATAGACTTATCCACATGTTTCCCAGTTAGCCCCAGTCCCTGCCATGCTCTGTTGCTTGCCACCGCCACGACTGTTGTCAATGGCGATAGAAAACTCAATGTGTGATGCTGATATAATGGCCGCTTTTCTATGCTCCTTATGTACACCCCTGCCTGATGCCTGTGATGGTTTAGTGATTGTCAAGTTGGCAGATCTAGAATTACCTTGGAGACAAGCCTATCTGTGAGGGATTTTCTACATTAGGTGGGAAGACCCACCCTAAATGTGGGTGACACCATCCCATGGCTGGGGTCCTGGACTAAAATCGAGCTGAGCACCCGCATTTCTCTCTCACTGCTTCTTGACTGTGGGTGCAGCGTGAGCAGCCACCTGGAACTCCCACCATCCTGCCTGTGTCTTCTCAAACTGTGAGCCAGAATAAACCTTTGCCTTCTTAAGTTAGCTTTTTCACCGGAATGCCAGAAGCAGCGAATACAGTGTTGCAGGCATGCACAATTGTGATTACAGCCTCGACACTAACAAGGTGTAGTGGGAATCTTGGCTTCTTTCTTTCTTTCTTTCTTTCTTTCTTCCTTTTTTAAAACCAATCATTTATTTAGTATACTATGTTCTGTCTACATATATGACTGTACACCAGAAGAGGGCACAGATTCCATGATAGATGGTTGTGAGCCACTATGTGGATGCTGGGACTTGAACTCAGGACCTCTGGAAGAGCAGTCAGTGCTTTGAACCACTGAGCCATCTCTCCAGCCCTTGGTTTCTTTAAAAACAGAAATGTTATGTGAATGTTTTGTTTTAATCCCAGGTGTGGGATATGGGGCTGCTTCAGATTGTCCACAGCAGCTGACTGTGATTTGTCTCATGCTTTGGCAGAGGCGTGATTCTACCAGCTGAAGCTAGGTTATGTTTGGAGTTCTGGGGACTTTTCAGAAGGTTTATGAATGCCAGTGCCCTGAGAAGTGGCGGCTGCTGCTGCTGCTGTTGCTGTTGTTGCGGTTGCTGTTGTTGTTGCTGCTGCTGCTGCTGTTAGCTGTTTGCTAGATTGTTTGGTTGTTGCTGGTTGCTGTTTGGTAAGTAGAAGAAATTGGGCTTGCCCCAAAGAACTCAATGTCCCTAATTAGCAGATTAGACTAATCTGACAAGATCGACACCCCCTTTTCCTTCTAACCTTCTTTCCCTCCTACCTACCTTTGGGAGGTTGGAAGGAATAAGGGTAGAGAAGGGTGGTATGGAAAAGAATCCAATAAAATAGCCCAAATTCGGCTACAACAGGGTTCTTGAACTCAATCTGATCATGGTGATCTACTTTCAGTTCTGTTGCTTTGAAAAAATATTTTTGATAAGAAAGCAATTTAAAGGATAACGGGATAAGCTCATGATTGCAGGTTACAGTCCATCACAGCAGGTACTTAAATCAAAGCAGGAACTTAAAACATCTAGTTACATCCCACCTGCAGTTCAGAGCAGAGTGATACGATTGTATGCTTGCTTGTTTGTACTCAGTGCAATCTGTCTATTCTCATGTAGCTCAGACCGGTCTAGGGAATGGTGCCGCCCACATGATTCAGACAGCTGGGGCTGGAAAGATGAGCAGCGGTTAAGAGCACACACTGCTCTTGCAGAGGACCCATGTCAGATGGCTGACAATTGCCTGCACCTCCAGCTTATCTGACACCCTCTTCTGCCCTCTCAGGTGCTGCACCCAGGTGCAGAAACCCACACACGGATGCACACACATCTAAAAATAAAAATCTTTAATAACATCAACAACAACAAAAAAGGCAAATCAGCACAAACATGTCCACAAGCTGACTCGATCCAGGTAATTCCTCATAGAAGCTCTTTTTCCAGGGTCTCAACCTGTGCTCTCAACCCCCTTGGAGGTTGCTGTAGTTAGGTTTCCATTGCTGTGAACAGACACTGTGACCAAATCACCTCTTAGTTGGGACTGGATTACAGGTTCAGAGGTTCAATCCATTATCATCAAGGCAAGCATGGCAGCATCCAGGCAGGTATTGTACTGGAGAAGCTGCTGAGCCTTTTACATCTTTTCTGAAAGCAAACAGAAGACTGCTGTCTTCCACGCAGCTAGGAGGAGGGTCTCAAAGCCCACCTCCACAGTGACATACTTCCTCCAACAAGGCCACGTCTCCCAAGAGTGCCACTCCTTGGGTCAAGCATATTCAAACCACCATAGAAGTTAAATCACCCTTTCACAGGGTTTGAAAGAAGAAAAAACCATTGGAAAAAAACAGATATTATTATTATTATGATTCACAACAGTAGCAAAATTACAGTTATTAAGTAGTAATAAAAATAATTTTATGGTTGTGGGTGGATGGGTGGGGGCACATGACATGAGAACTGTATTAAAGGGTCGCAGCATTAGGAAGGTTGAGAACTGATAAGTCATTTCTCCACCAATGAAATGAGCTGGTTCAAGCCAGATTAGATTACATTAAATACAGGTTTATTGGGAAGCTGCTCTCAGGTGATTTCTCTGGCCCCACCAACTGAGGCCAGAGAAGTCGCCATGGAGAGAGAGATGGAGGGGGAAGGGAGAGAGAGGAGAGAGCGAGCGCGAGAGAGAGAGAGAGAGAGCGAGAGCAAGAGAGAGAGAGAGAGAGAGAGAGACTGAAATGTCTGTTGAGGATTCCCATATCCTTTGTGCAGGAGAGGGAAAAGTCATGTGACTAGATTCTAGGGGATCTCATGGTTACAGGGCTTATGTTTGCTCTTGCCCTGCCCAGAGGGGTGGAGCCTTCATGAGTTGCTAGACAACACATTGCAAGGCCCAAGAGAAGGTAGTGGTGGCAGCAGTTGGATGGAGGAGAACGGGGGCTCCCATCTTCCTGTGTACCTAGATGCTGTTGGGGATGTGGGGTGGGATTCCAGGACAGGAATCTGGTCGGGAGCTAGCCCACACTTATGCCGTTCTCAATAATGCGTTTTCCTGGAGTTCTGAACTTAGTTACTACCCAACCAGTTCTTCTGTCTGGTGGCCCGGTCCACTGCCCATAGGTGTGAGTGGTAGAGCTTCCAGACTTGCTCAGAAAGAACTTGGTGTCCCCAGATACCCATCAAGACAGGGGTGGCAGTGTGAGGTTGGGAGGCAGAGTCAAACATTTCACATCTGCCTGTCACTTGATTCTAAATGGAACTGGTTAGCATCAGCACTGCTTGCTTAATTAGATTTTTTTCATCTAGGGGTTAAATCAACTAATCGTGAAGAATGGCTTTATCATCATTGAATGAGAATGCCAAATGTTAGAGGGTGTTAGAGCCCCTGCCTAGAATCCCCTAGTGAGGGGCTAGGGTGTGGTTCAGTGGTAGAGTCCCTGCCTAGAATCCCCCAGTGAGGGGCTGGGGGTGTGGCTCAGTGGTAGAGCACTCGTCTAGCATGTGTGGTGGGTCCCTACTTTCTTTCTTCCTTCCTTTCTTTCTTCCTTCCTTCCTTCCTTCCTTCCTTCCTTCCTTCCTTCCTCCCTCCCTCCCTCCCTCCCCCTCTCTCTCTCTCTCTCTCTCTCTCTCTCTTTCTTTCTTTCTTTCTTTCTTTCTTTCTTTCTTTTTTTTTTCGAGACAGGGTTTTTCTGTATAGCCCTGGCTGTCCTGGAACTAACTTTGTAGACCAGGCTGGCCTTGAACTCAGAAATCCGCCTGCTTCTGCCTCCTGAGTGCTGGGATTAAAGGTGTGTACCACCATACCTGGCTGGGTCCCTACTTTCAATTTCTAGTACTGACTCAATAATAATAACAAAATTGATAATGGTTCTCAGAATATCAAGTTGAGTCATACAGTCTTCACATGGCCTTCCCCCACCCCACCCCCAAAGTTGACATCATCTAACTCTGAGCCACACCCTCTAACATTTGGCATTCTCATTAGCACCATCATTTAGAGATATTTTAGGGAGGAACAAGCTGAAGCCCAAAGGTGAACAGCTTGCCTGAGTACAGAACAATTGCAGAACTCAAGCTTTTCGTTCCTCTTTGCAGTGCCCAAATGCTATTGGTTTTGGAGGCAGAATCCCTCAGGCTGGAGAGATTGCCCACTGGTTAAAGCACTTGCTATGAATGTAGCTCAGAACCCACATAAAATCCTGGTGGGCTTGATGGTCCATCTATAACCCAGTCTAACCAGGTGAAGACAGGGGATCCCAGAGCAAGCTCTCGGGGAGACTAGCCATGGGAGTGAGCTCTGGGTCTGAGTGAGTCCCTGCCTCCTAGGACAATGTGGATGAGAGAATGATGGAGGGCCATTCCTACCATCAGCCCTGGGCCCCAATGTGCATGTACACCCAGGGGCTGCCGAGTGGTGAGTTGGGTTTTCAAGACAGGGTTTTAATGATCAATCACACAGAGACTGGACAGACAATATATAGAGCCGATAAACACAGAGACTGGGCAGCAAAATGCTACAGATAGCTTTTTAAAAATTAACCATTTTTTGCTCATACAGGAATTCTTCACCCCAATTCATCAGGAAGCAGTTTTACAAAGACCATCATCCTGGCCCCTTAAGTTGGGGTGGATAGATTTGGTCATTTGATGTGTTATAGTTCTTATCTAGGATGGAAGGTTGTTATTGCTTATGATCAGGAACTGATAAAAATTTAAAGTTTTTTAAAGTTATTGCATATTGATAGAAATTTAAGGGTTTTTAAAAAAGTTTTTTATTGGACTATTATTTCACTATATTGTTCATAAGTAATTTGTTTAAAGTGTGATGGTTCTTACAATTATTTCTACTGTGTGTAGGTTGTTAATGTTAGAAAAAAAAAAGACAGAGCCAGGCATGGTGACGCACGCCTTTAATCCCAGCACCCAGGAGGCAGAGGCAGGCAGATTTCTGAGTTCGAGACCAGCCTGGTCTACAAAGTGAGTTCCAGGACAGCCAGGGCTACACAGAGAAACCCTGTCTCAAAAAAACCAAAGGGGGGGGGGAGGGAAGAAAAAAAAAAGGACAATTCTTAAACAGGAAGGGGGATGTGAAGTGGAAACTTCTGGTTTCTTTGAAATTCAATTGTGTCAAATGATGTTTTGCTGGGGTACACAGGTGAAAGGATGTTTTGATATAGCAGACATGTGAAAGGACCCATGATGAAGGAGTATAAATATGATCCCACAGACAGTGGGAGAGAGAGACAGGGTTTTTCTGTGTAGCCTGGCTGTCCTGGAACTCACTCTGTAGACCAGGGTGGCCTCAAACTCACAGAGATCCACCTGCCTCTGCCCCCTGAGTACTGGGACCAAAGGTGTGTGCCACCACGTCTGATGGTGCTGGCTAGTTTTATGTCAACTTGATACACACTAAAGCCATTGGAGAAAAGAGAGCCTCAACTGAGAAAAACATCTCTGTAAGATGTAGCCAAACCTGGGCGTTTTCTTTCCTTTTTAAAAAAAATTATTTATTTTATGTATATGAATACACTGTAGCTGTACAGATGGTTGTGAGCCTTCATGTGGTTGTTGGGAGTTGAATTTTAGGACCTCTGCTCGCTCTGGTTGGCCCTGCTTGCTCTGGTTGACCCCACTCACTCAGTCCCTGTTCACTCCGGCCCAAAGATTTATTATTATAAATAGATACACTGTAACTGTACTGGCTAGTTTTGTGTCAACTTGACACAGCTGGAGTTATCACAGAGAAAGGAGCTTCAGTTGAGGAAATGCCTCCATGAGATCCATCTGTTTAAGGCATTTTCTCAATTAGTGATCAAGGGGGAAAGGCCCCTTGTGGGTGGGACCATCTCTGGGCTGGTAGTCTTGGTTCTATAAGAGAGCAGGCTGAGCAAGCCAGGGGAGGCAAGCCAGTAAAGAACATCCCTCCATGGCCTCTGCATCAGCTCCTGCTTCCTGACCTGCTTGAGTTCCAGTCCTTTCAGTGATGAGCAGCAATGTGGAAGTGTAAGCTGAATAAACCCTTTCCTCCCCAACTGCTTCTTGGTCATGATGTTTGTGCAGGAATAGAAACCCTGACTAAAACAGTAACTGCCTTCAGACACACCAGAAGAGGGCGTCAGATCTCATTACGGGTGGTTGTGAGTCACCATGTGGTTGCTGGGACCTGAACTCAGGACCTTCCCTGCTGAACCATCTCTCCAGCCCAAGGGCATTTTCCTAAGTAGTGGTTGATAGAGGAGGACCCAGCTGACAACAGGTGGTGTAACCCTGGGCTGGTGGTCCTGGGTTCTGTAAGAAGGCAGGCTGAGCAAGCCTTGAGGAGCAAGCCAGTAAGCAGCACCCCTCCACAGTCTCTGCATCAGCTCCTGCCTCCAGCTTCTAACTAGGTTGAGTGTCTGCCTTGGCCTTCCTCACTGGGCTGTAACTCCTGATATGTAAACCAAATAAGCCCTGTGATTTCAGCAATAGTAACCCTAAGACAACCCACGCACAAGAGCAAGTACACATACATGTGCGCCCCACATGCGTACAATCACAAAACACAAAACACAAAACGGTGAGAGTGAGAGAAAAAAAACTGAACTTCGGGCCTGGTGAGATGGCTCAGTAGTTAAGAGCACTGGCTGTTCTTCCCAAGGTCCTGAGTTCAATTCCCCGCACCCACATGGTGGTTCACAACCATCTGTAATGGGATCTGACACCCTCTTCTGTGTGTCTGAAAAGAGTGACAGTGTACTCATGTATTATATATATATAAGCTGAACCTTGTAATTTAAGAAGTTTGGGTTCATAGCTACAAAGGTGTTGGGGCCAGACCTGGAATGCTCCGCACCTTTTTGGGAGATAGGGTCATCTTTGATGCCATGAGTTTTGAGACCCTCACAGGCAGAGCTTCCCACTCACAACCTGATGCCTCTCATGAGACTCTGGGATTTGATGCAGCACACTTGGGGGTGGGAATCCCTGATCTGATTGGATTTTCTCCCCCTAGCATTGGTACCAAGTTCGAGATTTGGAGGTTGCAAGATGCATGGGGATTCAGTTGGTGTTATGGTCATAAAAAGCAAAAGAGTTATAAGAATATGTTCTATCTGGGTGTAGGGGAAGGAGATGCCTTGGTGGGCCCATGCCAAGGCATCCCTTCCCGCTGAGGGACCAGCCACATGACAGTATAATATAGAATAGAGTTTATTCAGGGCATGGGAAGGGGAGTTAAGAGGGTAGCAGAGGCAGAGAGAAGGAGAGAGTAGAGAAGTAGAGGCCGGCCATGACCATGTTGGGGGGGGGGAATGGAGAGAGAGGGGGCAAGTGGGAAGCAAGAGAGGCAAGAGGGTAAGAGAGAGAGGAGGGGCCAAGCAGCCCCTTTATAGTGGGCCAGGCCTACCTGGCTGTTGCCAGGTAACTGTGGGGAGGAGCATACCTGGCTACTGCCAGGAACCGTGGGGGTGGAGTTTAGACAGAATACCAACATTCCGCCATTTTGGTTTAGTTAAAAAAAAGAAAAAATTTAGAAAGAGGTGATGGTGAAGCAGGAATAGGGTCATTGTGATATCTGGCTGCTTCATGCTGACATTGGGGTGGCGTGTCTCTGGGGAGCCCTGAGGAATTGGGTATGGGGGATGTTTGTCCAGTTTTAGGAGAGTTAGCTGCTTCCTTGCTGTCCAGGGTCTGTGGAGCCATCTGGGGATTGGTCAGAAGAACAGGTCCAGGACGAAGCGTTTGTCTGTGTCTGAGAGGGGGGTTGGAGCATTTGACAGTTGCTTCTCTGGAACTCTCCTGGATATAGTAAGCGCCTGCAGTTGACAAGATATTGGAACACATTATTATAGGTAGAGAATAAGATTAAGTATGTTTGGGAAAAAGAAAAAAAATTTTTAAGATGTACATTTGAAACCCATAGGAATCCCACCCTTTGGAATAGGTAGCAAGTGGGAACTTTGGGCAGATATACTTACCTAGATGAAGCCTATTTGGTCCATGAGAGGTAGATCTGAGTGGGTTTCCTGTAGCTTATAAGTTTATAAAAGAGATAACACCATGAGTTAGCAACATGAGCAGTCTTTAAGATGAGCCTTTTGTGGAGCAGAAGGAACAAGATTAAAAAGTTGGACTGTGTAGTGGAATGTTTTATTAGCGTTACGCAAGTTTATATGAACTCGGATAGTGATAGGACAGTGGCATAGCAAGAAGAGGAAATATGAAGCATTTGATGAATGGAAACTGAGTTTAGTAAAGAGATAACAGCTTACATCTGTGAAAGTTTTTTTCTAGCTGCTGTCTTAGCTGTCAATGTAGTTAGAAGTCTGGGGAATAAACAATAATTTAGCAGTTACATAATTTAAAAAATGACAAGAGTCCACTAGCCAACAGTTCTCTCTGGTCTCCGTGGTCTCTATGGCAACTTGGGCTGTCATTCTGGCTTTCAAGTGCAGAAGACACAGGGCTTTTTCTCTGTGGAATGGATGCGTGTGACATGAGAAATGGCTTACCCTGGTTTATCTAAGCCATCTGACTCAGGGTATCCGGTTTTGTCCACTGTGTATTTCAGTGATTATCATATCACAATCCAGGCAGCATCCTGTAGCTGTGTCCATATCTTCTGAGACCTCATGGGAGAAACTGTTAGAGGTTTTTGGGAATTCTGTGTGTCATAAACTTAAAAAACTTCTGACAGGATTGAGTGCAATATAGATTGGTTATAACTGAATAGAATTTAATAGCAGTAGTAAAACTCTATCAGGATAGGAAAGAGAATCTTAGGTAACTTTAACAGGTTGTGTAAGCCGTGGGAATAGCTAAACTGTAGAACCAGAAATTGGCTGATGTGCACGGCTGGAGTCCCACAGGTCGTGGCCCCTGGGGCCAGTGGGCTGAAGCAGAACCGTGCTAAGGGCTGGTCAGCGGTGGCTGAGGCAAAGGACCCCGTCGGGCAAGCCGTGTTTCATATCCTAGCAATGCGCTTGTGGGCACATGGCACCCAAGTCTCGGATAGAGAGAGGGAAGGGAGGGAGGAAGGGGCTCCCTCGCATGCAAGTCACAGCATCAATGTTGTGATCATAAAAAGAGAAAGCGCTATAAGAATATGTTCTATCTGGGTGTAGGGGAAGGGGGTGCCTCGGCGGGCCCATGCCAAGGCACCCTTTCCCTCTGAGAGACCAGCCACACGACAGTATAATATAGAATAGAGTTTATTTAGGGCATGGGGAGGGGAGTTAAGAGAGTATCAGAGGCAGAGAAAGGCAGAGTGAAGGAGAGAGTAGAGAAATAGAGGTTGGCCATGACCTCATGGAGAGAGGGGGGAAGGGAATGGGGAGAGAGAGGGCCAGCGGGAAGCAAAAGAGGCAATAGAGGCAAGAGAAGAAGAGCTAGAGGAAGGGCCAAGCAGTCCCCTTTATAGTGGGCCAGGCCTACCCGGCTGCTGCCAGGAACTGTGGGGGTGGAGTTTTGACAGAATACCAACAGTGTGGTTGGGCCAATCTGTTCAGAATTTAGGATGGGGCTGTCTCCTGTCTGGAGCCATCATTTGGAACCCAGCAGACACCAGCAGCCTTGATGCACATGCCTGGCCCCTTAAAGCTATCCCCTGGCTGAGGTGTCTCCACTCCTCTGGTGTTCCAGCCATGGCAGAGAGGCGTCCTGGCCTGCACTCTTGGCAGAGTAGGTTCAGTCTTGCCCTGACTTGGAGGGCTTAACCAGGATCTTCCAGGCTCTCCAGGCCTGCCTGAAGACCTTGCAGGGACGTGGGGAGGGTCAAATGAGCTATTCGTGAGAAAGTGCTTAGGAGGGATTAGATGCTGTGTAAACATTCTCTCTCTCTTGCTCTGTGCATATGTGTGTGCATACCAGTCCACGTGTGTGTGTGTGTGTGTGTGTGTGTGTGTGTGTGTGTAGACGAGTGGACAATTCTGAGTGCCAATCTTCAGGAACCACCTACTACTTTTTGAGGCAGGATCTCTTTCCAGCATGGAGTTTACAAGTGCCTCAGGCCAGTGAGCACCAGGGGGCTTCCTGCCTCCGCCTCCCCTGCTCCACTCTGCCAGCCTGAGCCAAGAGCTTTATTGACTGAGATTCCCAGCTCTGTAAACACAGAGTTTTGTGATTATATGGGTGGGAGGCAGTGGGGGAAGGCTCCGGGGAAGGGGGAGGCATGGGCGTGGCAGGGAGAGGTGCGGTTCTGGGGAGGGGTAGTGCTGTTGGGAAGGTGCGTCATTTTTATATCTGGAGAAGAGGCCCAGGGTCAAATGCTTGTCTCTTCCTGGCTCCCAACTCCTCCGCTGGCTTTGCAGGGACTGGCTGGTTGAGGGAGTGGCATAGCTTTGACATTTTGGCTCTGGGCTGTTTGTACGGGAGCCAGCCGGGAATTGAAGACATCTGCCAACTAGATGAAATAAAAGCTTTACTTAAGCCCCAGGAAGGTGATGTTTGTATTCCGTGGGAGTAGATGTTTGGTGAGAATGAGAAATTTTCCTTTCAAGAAAATAAAGATGGGGGGCTGGCGAGATGGCTCAGCGGGTAAGAGCATTGACTGCTCTTCCGAAGGTCCTGAGTTCAAATCCCAGTAACCACATGGTGGATCACAACCACCTATAATGAGATCTGACTCCCTCTTCTGGTGTGTCTGAAGTCAGGTACAGTGTTCTTATGTATAACAATAAATAAATCTTTGTGCCTGAGCAAGTAGGGACTAAGCAAGCAGTATTGACCAGAGCGAGCAGGGTTGACCTGGACTGACCAGAGCAAGTGGGCGACCGGAGTGAGCAGAGGTCCTAAAATTCAATTCCCAACAGCCACATGAAGGCTCACAACCAGCTACAGTGTACTTATATACATAAAATGAATGAATGAATGAATGAATTAAAAAAAAAATAAGAATAGTCAGATGAGATGACTCAGCCAGCAAAGGCACCAAACAGCAAGTCCGAGGGCCCGAGTTCGAGTCACATGGTGGAAGGGTGGAACTGACTCTCCTGAAAGTGGTCCTCTGATCTCCCAACTAAAACCTTGGCACACGTTTGTCCATGTGTGTCACACACTGAGTAAATTTTAAATATGTAATAAGTGGTTGGAGGGCTGGCTCAGTGGTTAAGGCCTGGGTTAGATTCCAGAGGGCCTGAGTTCCCAGCACCCACATGGTACCTCACAGCAGTCTGTAACTCTGTTCTAAGGGATTCAACACACACACACAAACAAACACACACCACACTGTTTACACACCTGCCATGGTACATGCGTGGAGGCTGGAGGACAATTATGGGAGTGAGTTCTTTCCTTCCACCATGTGTTTCCTTGGGATAGAACTCAGGCCATCCAGAGAGAGAAGTGAGAGGGAAGTTCCAGAGATCAATTCAAAAGGATGAAGGGCATGCGTGTGTGTATGCATGTGTGGTGTGTGTGTGTATATGCATGTGTATATGGTGTGTGTGTATGCATGTGTGGTGTGTGTGTGTGTATGCATGTGTGGTGTATGTGTGTGTATATGCATGTGTAGTGTGTGTGTATGCATGTGTATATGGTATATATGTATGCATGTGTGGTGTATGTGTGTGTGTATATGCATGTGTAGGGTGTGTGTGTGTGTGTAGTGTGTGTGTATGCATGTGTATATGGTGTGTATGTATGCATGTGTGGTGTATGTATGTGTGTATATGCATGTGTAGTGTGTGTGTGTGTGTATTTGTGTGTACTTTAAAGCAAGGGAACAGCCTATGCAAAGGCCCAGAGACTCCAGGGGATTTGGGGAGAAGGGGTAGTTGGTGGAGAATCAGTATCAGGCTGTGAGATTGTTGCTGGGGACCTTGGGAACCTCTGATTGCTCCACCTTCATCCCTTCTTAGGCTCAAATTCATCATCTCAACACTTCTATTATGTTTTTAAAAAGTCCTGTGGCAGGACTTGTTGCTCTTACAGAGGACCAGGCCACCTTTTTTGGCCCTGAAACGGTGGCTCATAACCATCTCTAACTGTGGTTCCAGGGAATCCAATCGTCTTTGGACCTCCAGAGGCATCAAGCACACACGACGGTACACACACAGATATACGTGTAGGCAAAGTACACACACCACACACAAACACACGCACACACAAATATGCACACTCAAAATCTAAAAGCTCTTTTAAAGTTTTTTTTCATGAATATGCAAATTTGCTTGTCTTCAATAATGACAAAATGGCATGTACAACAACCGGTTGCTTAAAATAACCTATTATCAGTAAATATTGGCAAAATGTATGACAAGCAGAAAATGCTCAGAAGCCCCGACATCGAACACATTATCCTTCTATTGCTTTTGGCAGGGAGGTGGAGCTCTCTATTCTCAAACAGGGTGTCGGACTTCCCACTTCAACAGCCGGTGTCACTGGCCAATAAAATCCAGGAAGAGGTGGCCTGGATCTGCACTTAAGTAGCAGTCAGAAAGATGGGCAGGACTTGCCCCCTGGCATCATGCCAACTGTATCTGTCCAGCGACTGCTACCATAATTGTGAGAAACAAGTCAACCAGCACTCAGTAGCCCCTGCACTCAGCCTTGCC